>NC_042964.1:36111924-36169424 GCF_901001165.1 Salmo trutta
TTGCTGCCTCACTCTTTCCGTTCTCTATCTACTGTCTTTGTCTTTTGAGAGGACTATTATCAACTCACAAGCATCTTATGCAACAATGACCTTCCAGTTGATCCCTCTGTTCTACTTACTGTATTGAGGCCAAGGGCCAGAGGTCAACGTTCAGCCATATTCTCATTACCGGTCGATTATTTATCCTACACTGTTGTTCATTTCAGTCGACCCTAATCGTCTGTTGAACCCTAAACCACCGTCACAAGGCTTTTCCTCTGCATCAGCTCAGGGCTCAGGTTAACTTAGCAATAGCGTAGCAGTAAATAAATGTTAAATAAAAAATGAACTTAGCAGTAACACTGTGTTCTGCTCTCATATCTCATATAGTGTTGGATTTCTCACTGCTCCTAGTGCTGCCTTGGGCCCGCAACCTCCTATCCTAAGAGGAGCAAGGAGCAGTAAGCCAGGGCGTTTGTTTCTCTTAGCCCAGCTGGATGTTAGCCCTTCCCATTTGGCCCTCAGCCTTCCCAGCAGCAGCAGCGTGCCCAGCCAGCCAGTCAGTCAGCCAGTCAGTCAGACAGTTAGCCAGTCAGACAGTTAGCCAGTCAGTCAGTTAACCAGTCAGTCAGTTAGCCAGTCAGTCAGTTAGCCAGTTAGTCAGCCAGCCAGTAGACAGTCAGCCAGTCAGTCAGTCAGCCACTAGACAGTCAGCTACTAGACAGTCAGCCAGTAGACAGTCAGCCAGTCAGTCAGCCAGCCACGAGACAGACAGTCAGTTAGCCAGCCAGCCAGCCAGCCAGTCAATCAGCCAGTCAACTAGCCGTTCAGGCAGATGGCTGTAATAGATGGTAATGAGCTGCTAATGGCTGGTTATATTAAGGGAGCAGCAGGGCTCAGAATGGACCTATTGATTGCAGATGAAGCAGGGTATCGATAGAACCCATGGTAAATGTCAAACAGGGATTAGAGATTGATGGAAGATGGGTGTGGGTGTGGGTGTCTAGGGTGTGTGTTTGTCTGTGTGTGTGCGTGCGTGCGTGCGTGTGTGTGTGTGTGCGTTGACAGATTACACACCCCTGTTCTTACACCCAGACACTTAGAGAGATTAAAATGATTAGATCACGGTGAGAAAGGAAGAGAGAGACGGAGATGGTAACAAAAAGAGATATCTAAAATGAGAGGCAGATACAAGAGATAAGGGGAGAGTGAGAGATAGATCAGTACACATAGAGAGTGGAAGATTGAATGAGTGAGTGACTGAGAAGGATGGAACATAAGACATTCTCATTCCTTCTCCCCTCCATTCATTGCTCTCATTTCCTTTCCATCCCTCTTTCCTTCCCCAGGTCTACCTTACCACCTCTCCCCTCCCTGAGTGAGATCCTCATTATGGTACGTCATATGTAGGAGAGCCTTAATGAGCTATGCCCTCGTTAATAGAGGCCTAACTACCAGCTGGCCCCGGGCAGCCCAGATGTGTGTGCAATGCAATCACAGAGGTGCTCTCTCGATTCAATTTCAATTTCAATTCAAGGGCTTTATTGGCATGGGAAACATATGTTAACATTGCCAAAGCAAGTGAAATAGATAATAAACAAAAGTGAAATAAACAATTTTAAAAAACTGTGAACATTACACTCACGGAAGTTCCAAAAGAATAAAGACATTTCAAATGTCATATTATGTCTATATACAGTGGTGTAACGATGTGCAAATAGTAAATAAATAAATATAAATATGGAAAATAAATAAATATAAATATGGGTTGTATTTACAATGGGGTTTGTTCTTCACTGGTTGCCCTTTTCTTGTGGCAACAGGTCACAAATCTTGCTGCTGTGATGGCACACTGTGGTATTTCACCCAATAGATATGGGAGTTTATCAAAATTGGGTTTGTTTTCGAATTATTTGTGGATCTGTGTAATTTGAGGTAAATATGTGTCTCTAATATAGTCATACATTTGGCAGGAGGTTAGGAATTGCAGCTCAGTTTTCACCTCATTTTGTAGGAGTGTGCACATAGCCTGTCTTCTCTTGAGAGCCAGGTCTGCCTATGTCGGCCTTTCTCAATAGCAAGGCTATGCTCACTGAGTCTGTACATAGTCAAAGCTTTCCTTAAGTTTGGGTCAGTCACAGTGGTCAGGTATTCTGCCACTGTGTACTCTCTGTTTAGGGCCAAATAGCATTCTAGTTTGCTTTGTTTTTTTGTTGATTCTTTCCAATGTGTCAAGTAATTATGTTTTTGTTTTCTCATGATTAGGTTGGGTCTAATTGTGTTGCTGTCCTGGGGTTTTGTGGGGTCTGTTTGTGAACAGAGCCCCAAGACCAGCTTGCTTAGGGGACTCTTCTCCAAGTTCATCTTTCTGTAGGTGATGGCTTTGGGAATCTCTTCCTTTTAGGTGGTCTCGCTCTGTCTCCCTCTCCCTCCATTGAAGTGGACAGATCCAGATGGATACTGCTCTCCCAGCATGTCTTGTTGACGCTTCATCAAACTACTCTCTCTTTTCCTCTCCGTCCCACTCCCCTGTCTCACTTCCCACTCCCCTGTCTCACTTCCCACTCCCCTGTCTCCTTCCCACTCCCCTCTCTCCGTCCTACTCCCCTGTCTCCGTCCCACTCCCCTGTCTCACTTCCCACTCCCCTGTCTCCGTCCCACTCCCCTGTCTCACTTCCCACTCCCCTGTCTCCGTCCCACTCCCCTGTCTCTGTCCCACTCCCTGTCTCCGTCCACTCCCCTGTCTCACTTCCCACTCCCCTGTCTCACTTCCCAGTCCCCTGTCTCCGTCCCACTCCCCTGTCTTTGTCCCACTCCCCTGTCTCCGTCCCACTTCCCTGTCTCCGTCCCACTCCCCTGTCTCCGTCCCACTCCCCTGTCACCGTCCCACTCCCCTGTCTCTGTCCCACTCCCCTGTCTCTGTCCCACTCCCCTGTCTCCGTCCCACTCCCCTGTCTTTGTCCCACTCCCCTGTCTCACTTCCCACTCCCTTGTCTCACTTCCCACTCCCCTGTCTCACTTCACACTCCCCTGTCTCACTTCCCACTCCCCTGTCTCACTTCCCACTCCCCTGTCTCACTTCCCACTCCCCTGTCTCACTTCCCACTCCCCTGTCTCACTTCCCACTCTCCTGTCTCCTTCCCCTCTCCTGTCACTCTACTTTTCTCACTCGCTTTGTTTCTCCTCTCTCTCTCTCTCTCTCTCTCTCTCTCTCTCTCTCTCTCTCTCTCTCTCTCTCTTTCTTTCTCTCTCTTCCTCTCTCTCACACTTTTTCTATATCTCCCTCCCTCACACACACAGACATACACACTCCCTCTCTCTCATTTACACACACAATTTCTCTCTCTCACACACAGTTTTATAATTTCAAGATGTGTTGATGCTTAATGTTTTTATTTCAGGGCTATTAAAGGTAATTATATAGGCCGTTATTGGTCTCAGGCTTCCACAGAGTGGCCATTAAGTGTGGGGAAATGTGGTGGCTATGCTATGCCAGTAGTTATGGCTGCCAGACTTACTGAATAATTAGGGATCTTTGTCTGTGTTGGGGAAGTTTGAGCTGGGTAGGTTGGGGGCGATATTGTTATACCTTCTGTAGTCTTGTCTGGGATGGGGGGCAATTGGCATCTGAGGAAGAAATGAACAGAACGTGGAGGAGATTGAAAGGGGGAGCAGAGAGGACAGAACGGAGAGAAAGAGGTCTTCTCTCTAAGAAAGCATTCATCAAAAAGCAAATGATGATGGAAGAGGAGTGAACGAAAGCAAGTGAATCTGTCAATGTTGAGAGCTCAGCTTTTGATGAGGTTATTGCTTGAGAGCATAGCTTTTGACGAGGTCATTGCTTGAGAGCACAGCTTTTGATGAGGTCATTGCTTGAGAGCACAGCTTTTGATGAGGTCATTGCTTGAGAGCTCAGCTTTTGATGAGGTCATTGCTTAAGAGCACAGCTTTCGATGAGGTCATTGCTTGAGAGCGCAACTTTCAATGAGGTCGTCAGTTCAGAGGGTCAGCCGTGAGACAGTACTGAGATGAGCGTTCTTACCTCCAGAGTCTGAGGAAAGCCAGATGTAGGACAATCCCCTTAAAGGCTGTGGGCAGTTTAACCTGTATTTAACTAGGCAAGTCAGTTAAGAGCAAATTCTTATTTACAATGACGGCCTACCGGGGAACAGTGGGTTAAGTGCCTTGTTCAGGGGTAGAACAATAGATTTTTATCTTGTCAGCTCGGGGATTTGATCTAGAAACCTTTTGGTTACTGGCCCAACGCTCTAAATGCTAGGCTACCTGCCGCCCCAAAATATTTACTGTCTCTGACTGTAGTTGTAGTATGTATGCAAATTGAAGGCCCTCAAATCACTCTATGGAATTCCACTGTATAGTGAGGTTACACTGCACTTCAGCCTTGATGGAGAGGTTCCCTTGTATCAGGATACATTGTTATAGGAAAACACAGGCCCTGTCGTCTGAGGACTATTTCATTCTGATCTTCTTTTATATCACTCAACTGTATATACAGTATTTGTCTGACTTTATCTGACTTGGCTCATTGCACAGTGGACTGACTATTGAAGGTAACAATGGAGACATGCAATATCTGACCGCGCCTTCCCCACCTACTTCCCTTCCCCACCTACTTCCCTTCCCCACCTACTTCCCTTCCCCACCTACTTCCCTTCCCCACCTACTTCCCTTCCCCACCTACTTCCCTTCCCCACCTACTTCCCTTCCCCACCTACTTCCCTTCTCCTGTTTTTCTCTACCCCTTTCCATCTACCCTCTTTTTCTGCCACTCACCTCTCTTCCTCTCCCTCCTCTCCTTTTCCTTCCTGTCCTACCCGCTCCTCCTCCTCCCCTCCTCCTTCCCTTCTCCCCCCTGTCCTCCTCTCCCCCTCCTCCCCTCCACTCCTCTCTTAGATGAGTCTTCCCTGTGGTGTCTTTCTTGACTGATTCTCTGACTCAAAGGCTTAGGTGTTAATCCCCAGCAGTTTTCATCACTTAGAGCACCAATCAAAAAGGGCTTAGCCCGTGTAATCTGCCATGCTATTGTCCTCTTCCTCCTCCCTCCACTCTTCCACTTTCCTCTTCTTTTATTTCCCTTTCTCCCTCCTTCCTCTTAATACTCCCTCCCTCCTTTGCTCTCTCTTCCGTCTCTTCCTCCTCCCTCTACCCTTCCACTTTCCTCCTTTCCTCCCTTGTTGAGTGTGGCATTGCCAGTCCTCTCAGGAGGGAAATATACCCAGTGACCCTGTCCAGGGTTCGGCTGAGGGCACATATTTAGAAAGAGGAAGGGGTGAGGAGAGAGAAGGAAAGGGGTTAAGGGGGGGGTGTAGCGTGACATCAGATCCCACCAGGCTGGAGGGTTGGTGCTGCATGCACAGCCCCAGGGGATCCGGCTCGTTTGTTATTCCTGATCTACGTCTCTCGATCGTCTCACACACCTGGGCCTTTATTCCACAGGGATTCAGGAAGACCTAGTCACATGGGCAGGAGGTGGGGGGGAGGAGGGGTAGATGGAAGTTATGAGAAAGTCCATCAAACCCCTGGATGGTGTAAGCCTTTAGGGGGGAGGGGGGGGGGGTTCAATTATGTATTCATTCAACACCCCTCCCCCCTCGCTCGCTCTCACTCTCTTTCTTTCTCGCACTCTCTCTTGCTCTCTCTCTCACTCTTTCTCACTCTTTCTCTCTCTCGCTCTCTCTCACTCTCTCTCTTTCTCTCACTCTCTCTTGCTCTCTCTCTGACTCTTTCTCTGTCACTCACTCTCACTCTCTCTCTCTCTTTCTTGCTCTCTCTCTCACTCTTTCTCTCTCTCTCTCTCACTCTTTCTCACTCTCACTCTCTCTCTCTCTTTCTCTCACTTTCTCTTGCTCTCTCTCTCACTCTTTCTCTCTCTCTCTCTCTCTCTCTCTCTCTCTCTCTCTCTCACCCTTTCTCTCTCTCTCTCTCACTCTCTCTCTCTCTGTCTCTCTCTCTCTCTCTCTCTCTCTCTCTCTCTCTCTCTCTCTCTGTCTCTCCCCTCTTCTCTAAGTCCTTGCATGGTGGGCTAGACAGTGTTGTGTACAGCAGTAGCAGCAGGCTGTTCCATTAGTTCCAGGTAAAAAGCGTGTCATAGGATCAGACAGTGGAGGATCCCTCTCAACAAGCCCGCTGAGCCTGTACCATGCTGTCTGCTGCTGAGCACCGTGAAACTACCATTACACTTGATACCATCACACACACAAGTGCACACAAACGCAAGAGCGTGCACACTCATGCTCACACACGTATACGCACACACTGCCATGCGCGCACACACACACACACACAAAACGTGCGCACAGACACGCATGCCAAGAGGAAGAGAAAGAGAGAGAAAGAAATCAATAGAATAATGAAACCGCATAAAGAAATGGTCTCGCAGCAGAAAAGAAACCACTGGTGAATGAGACTTCATTCATTTTTCTATCAGCGATCTGAAAGAATGAAAAGAAAGAGTGAATGAATGAGAGAATGAAAGAGGCAGGTGAGGCCTTCAGGGAACAGCGACGGGATAATATCTTCCTGGTGTTGTGACAATATGTTTGTGGCTGTGGGCGGCTGCCCCACACTGACACTGTGGCACTGCGGTTACGGCTTGTTGTGTGGATGGAAACCTACTTTACCACCACAACGCAGCACAGCCAGTGTTCATGTTGTCTTTCAGGCCTGCCAACTCCTGGATACTTCCTGTTAGCACAAATAAGAGCATTAGGAAAAGCCCACTTCTCTCTGACTCCCCCTGTCTCACCCTTACTCTCACCCCGCCTGCCTCCCCCTGTTCCATAAAGACTCTTACAGGGGCTTAGAATAGATTTCCAAGGCATTAGTGAAGCCTTTTATTGGCCTGTTGTCTGCCAATTTGGAGATCTCCATCCCAGCATGGCAGTGGCTGTGTGGGAGAGACTGCTAAAGGGGAACACTTTAGCACGGCAGAGTTATATATTGTGTGTGTGTCTGTGTGTAAAAACTCTGTTCTCTTTGACCAGTATTGCCTATTGCCTTAGTGTATCTGTGACCTAATGCTCTCTCTCGCTCTCTCTTTCTCTCTCTCTTACTCTCTGTCTCCCCCACATCCCTCTCTCCCTATCTCCATACAGACATAGATGAATGCCAGGAAGCGTTCAATAACGGCGGCTGTGACCATTTCTGCAAAAACACGGTGGGCTCCTTTGAGTGCAGCTGCCAGAAGGGCCACAAGCTCCTCACTGACGAGCGCACCTGCCAGGGTGAGCAGCCTACCTGACTGACAGCTGTCAGACACTCCCGTCTGATGACTGATGACGTCACAACGCGTTCAGACGGTTACCTTTGGAAACGGTGCCGTCACTCCGCGATCAGATCCCGGACGGAAAGTGTCACGGAATAGGGACCATAGGAATGGATATACTAGAATATACGGCCTAGTAGTTTCTATCATAAATCTCTACGGTGGTAACTCACTCATGTGCTTTATGTTCAGGGCAGGATCATACATAGAATCAAAACAGGGGTCGGTCTACAAATCATTCACCTGGAATGACATGCACAGATAGGCTTGTTATTACAATTGACTTGACATCCTCCAGTGGGTGTAATGTACTGTCAGCTGTATTAAGGCATTCTGCTTCTCTCTTCATATCTAATCCCTGGTTGTGTTTGGAGGACAAATGCAAATTCCTCTATACAAGTCACAGCAGGAGAGACAGGAGAGGCACACACCACAAATTATTTTATTAACAACAACACCCTGCAGTGTTCTTGTCCCCGAACCAAAAACACCAAACAACTCTATCCCAGTGTGTGTGTGTGTGTCATATTAAACATCAACACTGTCATATTAAACACAAAAAGAACTGCCAACAAACAGTTTACACAACTCCATACACGCCAATAACACACTCAACTTGGGTGTGTGCTGATGGGAGGAACACACACACACACACGCTCCTTCCACCCATCAGCTTACCTGACTGTAAAACTAAGCTTCCAGTGTCCAACAACACATGTTGTTCCATCCGCTAACAAGTGGTATTTTTGTTCAGATTTTTATTTTTAACTTTTATTTATGTAATGTTTTAATTCTTTCCATGCTGGTAAGCTCTTCCAGGGAAAATAGCTCCTGGTAATACATGTCTGAGAAGAGCTAGAGCTATGCCAGCTTCCTCCTGAGAGAGAAAGGGAGGGGGGAGACAAATATAGAGAGAGAGTCTTTAGGCTGCCCCTACGCCTGTACAAGGACAGGGGTGATGGACAATGGGGTGTGCAATAATCCCCAGGAACATAAAGACTCCCTACAGGTAGCTGTATTAAAACAATACAGTAGAGGTCAAGCGGACGGAGGGAGCTTTAGCTTTGCAGACACAGTATGCTTATTAAATAGACAGGCCACGTTGTTTGGTGAGTTTAACAAACAGGGACACTAACCTTGAGTGTGTTTCACCCGACCCCACAAAACAGACAGACAGCTGCACATCAGCCAAGCCAACAACTGGCACCTCTCGGTGAAAATAGATTATACAGCTGCGTCTCTCTCAAGTCGTTCCAGCGCTGCGTGCTGGCTGGGGTTGTGGTCTGATGCTAGTTTCATTAATCAGGTATGGTAGTCTAACCGTAGCCCGTCATATAGACAGTTGCCTGGAGGACTGTAGCGAAGCAGCCCAAGAGCCAACAGAAGCCAGGCCTCAACAGCTTCCTCCTCATGACAAACTTTATCATAACACACTGTATTTTTAGCCTTTGTAAATCTCCACAGCCCAGATGACTTGGTATTGAAATAGTTCAGGTGAGTTAGAGACGCTGGACTGAAGTAATGCTGTTGCTACTGTCAGCCACCCAAATATGTCATTACATCTTTCTCACTCAAATAAAATAAAACAGTTCTAAACCAAAACCAGGGCCTGTAGGCGTGCTGATCTTGGATCAGTTTGGCCTTTTAAGTCACAATGAGTATGATTATATTGATAGGGGGGGACCTGATCCTAGATCAGCCCCTGGTCCTGACCACGGTGAGTTGGTCTGATCTAGACCTCTTGGGGTTGTTTAGTGAGCAGAGCTCTGCTTTGTTTTCCACCCCTCTGTTTGTTAACAGTGAACTCCAGTCTGATTAATGGACTGGTCTTATTAGCTGTGGCTGAATGATGGGTGTTTGTGTGGAGAATAGTCGTAGAGAGTAATATCTATGACTCATATATCAGCTTGTTGGTTCCTCAGGAGGAAGGAAGCAAACAAGCTCTCTGCTACAACCAAGGAAGATGGCTTAATGGACTGTGTGTGTGTGTGTGTGTGTGTGTGTGTGTGTGTGTGTGTGTGTGTGTGTGTGTGTGTGTGTGTGTGTGTGTGTGTGTGTGTATGTGTGTGTTTATGTGTGTGAATCTTGAGCAACCAACCTGACACACACACACACACACCCAGTAACCCTGTCACTGTTTAGACTCCCACCCACATAACCAGGCTGAATGTACACTGTTATTCTAGACAGAACATTTTGAAATGCTCCTGCAGTGTCCAGTCCTCCAACCCCCACACCACACACACACACACACACACACACATCCACTGTCTCACCACTGACAGTTCACAGTTCAGATTTATTGTACTTTTAGTGGAAATTCCTCTTCACAGCTTCTAGCACTCTAAACAAAAGACAGTTCATACAACTCCCCATAGTGATACTCAATGCATTCAATATCCAGTATACAAATCAAATTGTATTTGTCACATATGCCGAATACAACAGGTGAAGACCTTACCGCAAAATGCTTACTTACAAGCCCTTAACCAACAATGCAGTTTAAGAAATAGAGTTAAGAAAATATTTACTAAATAAAGTAAAGTTTAAAAAAAAATCTAATCATTCAAAAAGTAACACATGAAATGTACTTAACGATAACGAGGCTGTATACAGGGGGTACCAGTACTGAGTCAATGTGGAGGCTATATACAGGGGGTACCGGTACTGAGTCAATGTGGAGGCTATATACAGGTGGTACCGGAACAGAGTCAATGTGGAGGCTATATACAGGGGGTACCAGAACAGAGTCAATGTGGAGGCTATATACAGGGGTACCGGTACTGAGTCAATGTGGAGGCTATATACAGAGGGTACCAGTACTGAGTCAGTGTGGAGGCTATATACAGGGGGTACCAGTTCAGAGTCAATGTGGAGGCTATATACAGAGGGTACCGGTACTGAGTCAATGTGGAGGCTATATACAGGGTCAATGTGTGGGGGTACAGGTTAGTCGAGGTCATTTGTAAAGTGACTATGCATAGATAATAAACAGCGAGAAGCAGCAGTGTAAAAACAAGGGGGGATCAATGTAAATAGTCCAGGTGGCCATTAGTTTAGAAGTTCAGCAGGCTTATGGCTTGGGAGTAGAAGCTGTTAAGGAGCCTTTTGGACTTGGCGCTCCAGTACCGCTTGCCGTGCGGTAGCAGAGAGAACAGTCTATGACTTGGGTGACTGGAGTCTTTGACAATCTTTTGGGCCTTCCTCCGACAACGCCTAGTATATAGGTCCTGGATGGCAGGAAGCTTGGCCCCAGTGATGTACTGGGCCGTACCCACTACCCTCTGTAGAGCCTTACGGTCAGATGCCGAGCAGTTGCCATACCAGGCGGTGATGCAACCGGTCAAAATGCTCTGTACTAAGAACATGGATGTTAACTCTGTCCTATCTTTAGCATGTTTCATATAAACTGGCACCCTATTCCTGGTCCAATGTAGTGCACTATATAGGGAATAGAGTGCCATGGGGCTGTAGTCAAAAGTAGTGCACTATATTGGGAATAGTGCCATTTTGGACAGCCCCCGTGTGTAGTATTAGTAGTATTAGTAGTATTACATACGATCTGGGTTTCTCCTCTCAGATATTGACGAGTGCTCCTTTGAGAGGACCTGCGACCACACCTGCGTCAACTACCCTGGCAGCTTCGACTGTGTCTGCCAGGAAGGATACACTCTGTACGGCCTCACACACTGCGGAGGTGAGTAGGACACAGACATGCATGGGATTGCACGCACACACACAAACACACACGCACACATACGCGCACACACTCACACACACTTAGAAAGACATGGGAAAGAGTTAGGCAGACAGGTAGCGAGGGAGAGGCACAAATAGAAAGGAAATGACTGACACAAAGTATGAAGCCCTGAGAGACTGACAAGGAGAAAGAGAGAGTAAGAAAGCGAGAGAGTGAAGCTCTAGAAATAGAAAGAGAGGGAGAGTGTTTTTTATTGTGTGTGTTGGTGAGGGGTGACTGAGCACGTGCCGACGGCGCTGCCGAAAGCACACTCATACCTCGTGTCCCTTGAACAGCCCTCCCTACCTGCGTACCTGCCTGCGTGTGCATGCGTGTGTGTTGTACCTGTCACACACATGTCGTGCGGAGGCAGTAGACTCGACGGGTGTGTGTGTGTGTGTTGTGATCCCACTTCACCTGGCCCTGTCTGACTGACAGCCATGTTCTTCAGTGGTCGACTAAACAGGCCACTGTCTTAAGGACGTTCCATTGGCAGTCAACACATACCAGTCAGTCAGCTATAGAGCACGGAGAGGACATGAGCTGTCTGTCTCACACTGATGACATCACACACTGACTCGCAGCACAGGCTCTGTCTGATCAATCAATCAATCAAATGTATTTATGAAGCCCTTTTTACATCAGCAAACCCATCTGCAAAGCCTAAAACCCCAAACAGCAAGCAATGCAGATGTAGAAGCACGGTGGCTAGGAAAAACTCCCTAGAAAGGCAGGAACCTAGAAAGAAACCTAGAGAGGAACCAGGCTATGAGGGGTGGCCAGTCCTCTTCTGGCTGTGCCGGGTGGAGATTATAACAGTACATGGCCAAGATGTTCAAACGTTCCCAGATATTCAAACGTTCACAAATAATAAAAGTCACAGTGGTTGTAGAGGATGCAACAGGTCAGTACCTCAGGAGTAAATGTCAGTTGGCTTTTTATAGCCGATCATTCAGAGGTCGAGACAGCAGGTGCGGTAGAGAGAGAGAGTCGAAAACAGCAGGTCCGGGACATCATGTCTGATGATACTCAACCACATACCATACATGTACACACACACACACACACACACACACACACCCTCTGACTGTATTCTTTGTGGTTGTGTCTCAGACATAGATGAGTGCAGCATTAACAACGGGAGCTGTGAGCACAGCTGTGTGAACACACAGGGAGGCTATGAGTGTCTGTGTCCGCCCGGTCAGAAACTCCACTGGAACAAGAAGGACTGCACCGGTAAGCACCTAAACGTCTACTGTGTGTGTGTGTGTGTGTGTCTTCTATAGACATAGGAGAGTGTGAGTGTGCGTGCGTGTCATCGTTTTTGTGCTGTGACGGGTCGGTGGTTGTCATGGTGATGTGACCCTCTATGTTCCTCAGAGGCGGTGAAGTGTTTGCCCAACGGGAAGCCAGCGCCGCGCGCCCAGCTCAGCTGTGACAAGAGAGGAGGGGTGGAGGTGTGCTCACTCTCCTGTCCTTCCAACGCACTCTTCCTCGCTGGTACGTGGCTCAGTCCTACACATACACACACACACACAACTTACAGCAAAGAGGAACTTTAACCTTGACTCCTCTCCTCAATCTGCAATCTACACTCCCTCCTTCTCTGGTTAAACTACATTAATCCTCTACCTTCTCTGGTTAAACTACATTAATCCTCTACCTTCTCTGGTTAAACTACATTAATCCTCTATCTTCTCTGATCTGGACTGGTCTGGTGAGGTTTAGTCCGATGCGCTAGTCTTCAGCGCTAGTCTTCAGCTGACTCTTATCAATGACCAATGCCTGTGTAGCCGTGGTTAACTGAGCTCCTGCCGTTCTATACTCTCTGCTGCCCTCTAGAGGTCAAGGCCAGTCCTCACGCTGCTCTCCATTCAAGCAGAGCTCCACTGAAAGTTTCCCACTTGGATGAAGGGCTCAGATTAAGTCCTAATCTATCTACCTACCTTTCTCAGTCACTGGCCAAAGGACCCATCAGGGGGCATTTCAGCTAAAAGTATTTCACTCAGTGAGTGATTTCGTCTGGTGTTGCCCCTAAGGCTATAAATGGCTATAAAGCTATTTGCTGTCAATGCAGGCACCCTGGTCCTTCTGCGAATGTGCTTAACACAGACGAACATCTGTAAAACAATTACATTCTTTAATCGGGCCTGCCATATTTCTGCTGGGACTGCTTTGAGTAGACGTTTGCTCCGTTTGGTTTGGCTGCTGTAGTGTGAGACTGATGGATAGCTCTCAAAACACAAAGTGAAAAAATATTGCTTTTTAAAAAAAATCTTTCTGGAGAATGTTTTAATTTGGGGGAGAAGGAAAGCTTTTCAATTCTTGTGGTTGCACGCAAAGTCCTGCCTCTTCTTCAATCATATCCCGCTTTATGAGCTCTGAACTCTTCATCCCTCGTTTCTGACTAGACATGTGTGTGTGTGTTTGTGCGTGCGTGCGTGTGTACGTGTGTGAGCGAACATTCATGAGTGAGCATAGATCTGTCATTCGGTGCATAATTTCTCTCCATCCCTCAGGAAATGTGTATTTATGCACGTGTGTGTGTGTGTGTGTGTGTGTGTGTGTGTGTATGTGTGTGTGTGTGTGTGTGTGTGTGTGTGTGTGTGTGTGTGTGTGTGTGTGTGTGTGTGTGTGTGTGTGTATGTGTGTGTGTGTGTGTGTGTGTGTGTGTGTGTGTGTGTGTGTGTGACTGAGGTGTGTGTGTGAGTGTGTTTTCTTTTATGGCAGGCTTCATATGGCAGTCTCTTGTAGCTCTTAAATACTAGAGAAAGTGAGGCCATAGAAAACGAATAAAAGTATTTTACTCCTCCGCAATCCATCAGAACCTCAACTAGCCAAGAGAAACACATATTGCCATCAGATGGTTAGCACACACACACACACACAGACACACACCCCAGGCGGTTAGCGTAGCAGGGAGATTGGGTCACATTGCTCCTCAGATGGACCCCTCTATCACTTTGACAGCAATCCCATATTTCCTCATGTCCCATGTCACCCTGTCCCTCAGTGCTGTCGGTTTAATAGACATAAACAAGCCAGCCAGTGGCAGAAGACAGGGATCCTGCGAGCAGAGCTGGTCTAAACGGATTGACCTTGGATGGACAGGGTTGTAACTGACATGTACTTGTGTTTGTCCCGCCAGACTCTGAGAACAGCTACACACTAAGCTGTGGTGTGCCGGTGCAACCTGGGAAGGCACCACAGAAGAGGAACGCCACCACCGCCCTGCTCACCTGTGCAGGTATGCAATGCATTATGGGGCATGTAGACAGCGATGTCATGCTTTGTTCAATATTAAGATATTTAACTATACCACTTCTAGTTAAATCACACACATACAGTGAGATCAGGGTCTCGCAGGTCGGTCATGACCTTTTGACGTCGATGCAGTTGTCATCGTTTCACTTCTCCCGTTGCCGGTGGGTTTAAATTCCTCCATTTCTTCATTCCCTCCATCGGAATCTTCACTCCCCTGCCTTTGGTGCTCGCCATATCGTCACTCCTATATTTCCTTCAGCAATCTGTAGATTTTGGACAGGGAGAGGGCCCTCGCACGGCCAGAGGAATGCACTGAGAGAGAGAGAGAGAGAGAGAGAGAGAGAGAGAGAGAGAGAGAGAGAGAGAGAGAGAGAGAACGAGAGAGAGAGAGAGGGATAGAGAGGGAGATGGAGAGTGTGTGTGAGAGAGAGAGCGATAGAGATGGAGAGATAGAAAGACTCACCATCTGGCTAGGGGTGTGAGTGTGAAGTGATATGAAATACAGCTCACCTCAGCGCGCCAATCCTGGACCGTCCCCTAAGAATCTCACAGCTCCCCCAGACATATGGTTCGTCTACGCTCTCATCACGGTCTACCATTTCACGCTCTGATAACGGAAGTGGCAGATGATAACGACGATTCCGAGGATGATGAAGACAGCTTCTATGTGGCGTCCCGAGCCACAAACAGCCCAGTCCATTCAGCGCCTCTGCTCCACAGCAGCAAACTGGAGCCAGTGGTGTCCTGGCGTGTATGGATGTAATGGTTAATGGACAGAACCTCTCAGTGTGCTGTGTGTTTACCTGGCTCCGCTCTCAATCTTCCTCTCCACTCAGCGTACCCATAACCACACACACACACACACACACACACACACACACACACACACACACACACACACACACACTGACCCTTGCGTGTCTCCAGCACCTCGTTAAAAGGGCAGCCATCCCGACCACCCACTACATGACCGACAAAACAGACGCAAACACACACATTCCGTCTACCTTCCTCCCTGGTGTCGGCTGGACCGCTGATCACCGGGACGATGTGGGTTTTTGGTTTTGCCTTTATTGCCAGAGAGACAGACCGAGCGTGATGAAGCATTTGGCTGCGTTAGTTTCCCTCTGACCTAAACTTCACCTCAACCAGGGAACACCAATAAACGTGTCCTGGAGATGCTCTCTAAAGTGTGTGATCATGGGCAGTGGACCATCATTAAGGGCCCGGAGTTGGTCAGGCCAGGTGATCAGGATAAAACTCCTGTCCCTAATTATGATGTTATTCATAGGATGTCAAAAGGTTATTCATTAGTGTATATTTGTGTCTTTCTCTTTTATGTAAATGAAGATACCTTACCCCCGCCCATCAAGCAGAAGGCCCGCTTCAAGGTCAAAGATGCCAAGTGTCACTTGAGACCCAGGAACAAGGAAAAACACAGAGAGACGTCCAAGCCGAGCCTGCAAGGTAAACCCTGCTACTCCTAAACGACTGTACAAACTGTACCGTATAACACAGCCTACTCCTAACTTAGAGTGTGCAGCATCAAGTAATACAGACCGAACTAAGAAGGTATACATGATGCAAGATACTGTAGCAGTAATATAACCGACAGTTAGATGCGTCCTGAGCTGTGCCCTTACACCTGCCATAACTCCGAAACAAACAATACTAACCAATGCACAACAGCATCCTGTCAACTTCCTCTCCTTATCTTCTTCCTCGTCGTCCTTCCCCTCTTCTTCTCAGGGGGTCCGCTCCCCTGTACTGACGACTGCCAGGTGACCTTTGTCAACCTGAAGTGTGACTCGTCTAAGAAGCGGCGGCGTGGGCGCAAGTCCCCTTCCAAAGAGGTTTCTCACATCACAGCTGAGTTTGAGATGGAGATGAAGGAAGCCTCAGGTCAGTGTGACTGTGCAACCTCAGGTCAGTGTGTGTGTGTGTGTGTGTGTTGATTGAATATACGCCACGTGTTAGACTCATGTAACCTGTTGGTGTATGGGTGTGAGTAATGTGAGTTTTCTGTTATATGGAGTGTGTGTGCTTGTGTATTCCTCTCCCCAGCCTCGTGTAACGTGGACTCTGTGTTTTTGTTGTTGTTGTGTGTGTGTGTGTACTGACTGTGTATATTCCTCTCCCCAGCCTCGTGTAATGTGGACTCTGTGTGTGTGTGTGTGTGTGTGTGTGTGTGTGTGTGGGGGGGGTGGGGGTGTGGGTGTGTGTGTGTGTACTGACTGTGTGTATCCACTCCCCAGACTCGTGTAATGTGGACTCTGTGTATTTGTTGTGTGTGTGTGTGTGTGTGTGTGTGTGTGTGTGTGTGTGTGTGTGTGTGTGTGTGTGTGTGTGTGTGTACTGACTGTGTGTACTGACTGTGTGTATCCACTCCCCAGACTCGTGTAACGTGGAGTGTGTGAGGGAGCGTATGAAGCAGAGGTTACAGAGTGCCATGCGGACCCTGAGGAAGTCCATCAACAAGCAGCAGTTCTACATCCAGTTCTCTGGTACCGAGTACGAGGTGGCCCAGAAACCTGCACTGCACGTTGAGCAGTGCAGCACCGGACAGGTCTTACGGGACGGCAAGTGTGGTGAGCATCCTGTGCAAGGCATCCTGGGATATGGAGTTGTTGTAGCTTACTATTCCAAATACAGGTAACTGCCAAAATAAAGAAAAACACTTGAGTAAATTAGGGATACAAAGTATATTGAAAGCAGGTGCTTCAATACAGGTGTAGTTCCTGAGAAATTCCTAAACAATGCTTAAGGTCATGAATAAAAATGCTGGGCAGGCCCAGTTGACCATTATTTTTGTCTACCATGGCAATGCCCCCATCCATAGGGGATGAGTGGTCACTGAATGGTTTGATGAGCATGAAAACGATGTAAACCGCATGCCATCAGTCACCAGATCTCAACCCATGGTGTAGGTGAATAAAGATGGCTGCCCCCATGTATTTACCACAAATAGCTTGTTTGCTACATTCGCCGTATTGTACATTGCTCTCCGGTACTCATTTTTTGTATCAGTATAGGCCTACATGATCCCAATTCTAGCTCCAAGACGCCGGCAATTTGAAAAACCCAAAAAGTAGATAATTTCCAGGCACATTGAACCAGGTCGCGCGCCGTAGTTTAAGAACTCTGTGGGTAGTGCTAAAAACAATGACGTCATACCTGAATTCCTCCATCTTTATGCACCTTCATTGAACACTTAAGAGAGATGCTGGAGCGGCGCCTTGAGACAGCATTTTCCACCACCATCAACAAATCACCAAATGATGGAATTTCTCATGGAAGAATGGTGTCGTATCCCTCCAACAGAGTTCCAGACACTTGTAGAATCTATGCCAAGGTGCACTGAAGCTGTTCTGGCTCGTGGTGCCCCAACGCCCTATTAAGACACTTTATATTGGTGTTTCCTTTACTTTGGCCTAGACATCACAGCTGCAGTTTGACACAGTGTGTAGACTAAAGCCAACTTCTGTCTCAGTTTGATGCAGTGTATGTGGGATATACCATACCACATGATATGCTAAACATGTCTCTCTCATCTCTCTCATCTCTCTCTCTCTGTGTGCATGTCTATCTCTCTCCCTGTCTCAGTGAGCTGTGGTGTGGGGACGTACTATAGCGGAGACCATGATCAGTGTGCCGTGTGTCCCCCTGGTACATACCAGGACACAATGGGTCAGCTGTCCTGTGAACCCTGCCCCAGCACCGAGGGACAGGGCATCGCTGGGGCCAAGAACGTCTCCCAGTGCGGAGGTGTGTGGTGTGTGCGCGTGTGTGTGTGGTGTGTGTGTGTGTGTGTGTGTGTGTGTGCGCGCGCGTGTGTGTGTGTGTGTGCATGCTTGTGTTAGTCTTATGTCTGCTGTAGTTTGGCACCACCCTGTGGTTGTTAAATGAAATTCCAGTTCTATTGGAGACCATGGTCCGTTTCAAGGCATTTCCCACTTTGTCCTCTAGAAAGCAGCAAAGACCAGGAATCTATGGCTAGATCAGCCCGGCTAGCTCAGTCGGTAGAGCATGAGACTCTTAATCTCAGGGTCGCGGGTTCGAGCCCCACGTTGGGCGTTGCCTTTTGATTCAGAAGGGATTTCAAAACCTCACCAGCGGGACTCTGGAAAACCTGAACTTATGGAACTGACTCCATCTCATTAAACATTGGAGTTCTACTTCCAACATTATAGGTCAGTTGAAGAGATCTACGTTATAGAGCCTTGTTAAACCTCTTCCTCTCTCCACCTCTCCCAGGCCAGTGTCCGGCTGGTCAGTATTCGTCAGATGGGTTCCGTCCCTGTAACCCCTGTCCTCTGGGCTCCTTCCAGCCGGAGCCTGGCCGTGTACTCTGCTTCTCCTGTGGAGGTGGCCTCATGACCAAGTACGAGGGCTCTGTCGGCTTCAGGGACTGTGAGGCCAAAGGTAACACAGAGAGAGAGAGAGAGTGTGTGTGTGTGTGTGTGTGTGTGTGTGTGTGTGTGTGTGTGTGTGTGTGTGTGTGTGTGTGTGTGTGTGTGTGTGTGTGTGTGTGTGTGTGTTTGTGTGCATGTATTACTCTCATGTTTGTGGCTGTGTGTGTTTCTCTCCGTAGTCCACTGTGCTCCTGGACACCACTACAACTCCAGTAACCACCGCTGTATCCGCTGTCCAGCCGGTACCTACCAATCAGAGTTTGGACAGAACTACTGCATCACCTGCCCTGGCAACACCACCACCGACTTTGACGGAGCCACCAACGTCTCTCACTGCAAGAGTAAGGCCAGTCTCACATTAGTTCATTAGGGCCGTGAATGACTTTACTGTTGCACATGGACTCATGACATCTTGTTAGACCATAGCCCACAAATGACAAGTTGTCTTGGTATGACACCTGTTAAAACATTTCAGTTTCCTCTGTGTACTCTTAAGCCAGGAATTCCCAAACTTTTTCACTCGGGGTCTTCCTTCCAGGATTTGGGAACATCCCGGCGCACGTGCCACGTCTGTTTATATGGGCACAGGCACTGTTCATGACAAACTGTTCACACTTCTCTTGCAGGTTTCAAGCTTATTTCCTGCAATTGTACACCTTTTGTCATAAGGTGCAAAGAAAATGTTGCAGTTATGAAACAAATTTCCTTGCAATCCTATACGTTTTGCCATGTCTAATGTGTATTCATGGGATATTTGAGTGACAAAAAAATTACAACAATATCAAATGGTCTTAAAAGCCTAAATATAAAACAGTAGCTGACATGGGCTTGTTGATCTGGACCGCATCCCACAGTTTGGGAACAACTGCTCTAAGCTATAAACTTGTTCCTTGCTGCTAAATTAGTTTAATTCAAAGCCATAGTCTCCGGTGCACCCTGACTCATCCAAGTCTCTTCTCCCTGTCTTAGACCAGGTGTGTGGGGGTGAGCTGGGGGACTTTACAGGCTTTATTGAGTCTCCTAACTACCCCGGGGACTACCCGTCCAATGTAGACTGTATCTGGACCATCAACCCCCCTCACAAGAGACGCATCCTCATCGTGGTGCCTGAGATCTTCCTCCCCATCGAAGACGAGTGTGGAGACGTGCTCGTCATGAGGAAGAGTGGTACGCACAACCAGGAAGTCATCGTTACTGTGCCAGCCAATCAGACAGCGTGATATTTAATTTCATCAGCTAGCCAGCCAATTCGATTGTTACATTATTGTAGTTAGTCTATCTTGCTATTTTAATATTCATCAAGTATTATTTCAGCTGATTCCAAATTCTTGGTTGGTCCATCTGTCTGTCAATTACATCTAGCCCCTTCCTCTTCTTCCCTTAGCCCTGCCCACCTCCATCACCACCTATGAGACGTGTCAGACGTACGAGCGACCAATCGCCTTCACCTCCCGCTCACGCAAGCTTTGGATCCAGTTCAAGTCCAATGAGGGCAACAGCGGCAAGGGCTTCCAAGTTCCCTATGTCACCTACGATGGTCAGTCTGCTGTAGCTTCTACACTTCTAAGCTGCTCAGACTCCCTAACATTCACCCCTGCCTTATTAAGTCAACTATAATGTACAGTGTGACAAGGTGTGTTTGATGGTGGAATATTAGTACACTTTTAGTGAAAAGGCGGCAGGCGGCAGCCAGCTGAATACTGTAACCCTGTTTTTCATCCTGTCTCTTGTTTTGTAGAGGACTACCAGCAGCTGATAGAGGACATTGTCCGGGACGGCAGACTCTACGCATCAGAGAATCACCAAGAGATACTGAAAGTAAGCAACTCTCCATTATGTCCAATTACTGTATATTATATATTGTAATTAATAGATAATACTATACAGTGTACAGTATATTATCTTGGGGCGCATTGGGTAGCCTAGTGGTTAGAGCGTTGGGCCAGTAACCGAGCTGACAAGGTAAAAATCTGTCGTTCTGCCTCTGAACAAGGCAGTTAACCCATTGTTCCCCGGTACGCCGTCATTGTAAATAAGAATTTGTTCTTAACTAACTTGCCTAGTTAAATAAAGGTTCAAATAAAAATCTTCACTGATAACTCTGTCTGTCTCTCTGTCTCTCCCTCCTCCCCCTCTCCTCCCTGCAGGATAAAAAACTGATCAAAGCCCTGTTTGATGTTCTGGCTCACCCCCAGAACTACTTCAGGTACACGGCACAGGAGTCCAAAGACATGTTCCCCCGCTCGTTCATCAAGCTGCTGCGCTCCAAAGTCACACGGTTCCTACGGCCGTACAAATAAACTGCTACGCCCCCTGTTTGTTACCCAGACGCTTACCCCTTATGCTTATCCTACGCCCCCTTTCCACCATCTACTCCTCCCTACTCTTCACCTACGTCCTTACCCTGTCAACATCCCCATATGTCTTCTAATCCCCACGTCTATACCCCTACATCTCTCCTACACCCCCCCCGCCAATCTATCCCTCTCTTCTACACCCCCTCTACTCTGAAACACTTCTCTTACACCCCCAACCCTACCAAGAGTTCCTCGTGCTCGCTATCCCAACATTCCCTGCACAGGAACAAAGAACCGTCTCTCCCTCTTTTGTCTTTTTGTCTGCAGTCCTCATTTCCAGCTTTTCCTCTGTACTTCTGATTTGGTTTGGTTTGTTTTTGTGTAGTTGTTGTTGTTTTGGTTATATTTATATGTGTTAGAACTTGCAGAAGCCCACAACATGGATGTTTGATATATATGTACGTACAGACATGTTGGCTACAAGTAAAACGTATGTGTATGTATGTACGTATGTATATTTGTGTTTGTGTGAGCATACGTATGTGCACGTAGATGGTGTGCGAGAGTGACGTCACACGCAGGTACATGGATGTATCTTTATTTTGTTATTTTAAAAGGCCCCTGGCGTGCACAAAAAAAACGATTGGTGCACTTAAATGATCTTTTACATCAACATTTTCACATGGGAAATTATTTCTAAAGACATTTCTGATTTCAGCATCCCAGACCATTCCAGTACAGTGAATGAATAAGTTTGATTTTCAAAAAAGTCACTTTTTTATTTTATTTTTGAAAGATATATAACAAGATGAAAAAACTACCTGCAAGTAACAGACGTTACTATAGAGAGTAATGTATGTGATGTAACTAATATTTGGAACTTTAATTGCACTTGAATTTTATAATGTAAACTGTAGGAAAAAAATCTAAGTTACATTATTCCTTATGTTTTGTGTTGTATAGAAATGTTTCACCTTGGTTGTAGCAAAGAGAGAGACAAAAATATGTCCCGTTTTGTTCTCACCACAAAAACCCCCAGCATTCAATATCTTTAGACAGACACCGTCAAATCCACCCATTTGGCCTGAAAAGCAGTATTGCCAGTAAGTAATCATTTAAAGGGAAATGTCCTTAACGACCCACTACTATTTTAGTTGTGTGTGTGCTCCCATCTCCTACTCTGCCTCATCCCTTTAAGACCCTCCTGACTAGCTGCCAGAGGAAAGGGGTGTTTTGTGTAAAGCTTCTTTAATGATGGCACTAAGTGCACACTCAAAACCACCTGCTTTTTACGAGTGTCCACTCTCAATCTGTCCTATTTGGACTTCTCCCAGTTTCTCTAAGTCATCAACGTAGACTGTTGATTTAATATCTATAACAAATCTGTTAGTTTGTTTATATTTCTGCACAATGCAAGTGGAGAAAATATGTATTGTATGATGACGAGACTGTTGATTTGGAGGTGAATGTAGTAGCAGAGAGACAGAGGTCTGTTTGAAAGTATTGTGATGTCTATGAGAGTATCTGTATGTACATAGCACTTGCAACTGTAACCATAACCCAGAAAGAGCCCAAACTGACCTCAAGTAGTCAAACGTTCTGACAAAATATCACTTTCATTGTTCTCCCCCTTGTAACACTCTCCCAGCAGAGTCCGTTTAAGCAATAAGGCACGAGGTGGTGTGGTATATGGCCAATATACCATGGTTCAGGGCTGTTCTTATGCACGACGCAACGCAGAGTGCCTGGACACAGCCCTTAGCCATATATATTGCCGTATAGCAATATACCACAAACCCCTGAGGTGCCTTATTGCTATTTTAAACTGGTTACCAATGTAATTACAGCAGTAGAAATAAATGTTTTGTCATACCTGTGGCATACCACGGCTGTCAGCCAATCAGCATTCAGGGCTCGAACCACCCAGTTTATAATGTCTGATATACCACGGCTGTCAGCCAATCAGCATTCAGGGCTCGAACCACCCAGTTTATAAACAGCACATCTATTACACACCTATTAAACTGCTAATACTCCACTACTACACGTTTATAAACAACTTAAATTCTTTGTGCTGGGCACAAGGATGATAAGCATAATTATCTGGCTTGTATCTTCTTACCTAGAGGCCATATACTGAAGGCCACTGATATGGGAACAGATATAGTCACTCATTCATAAATTCTGCGTTGTGCCCAAGCGCTGATCCAGGACCTGTTCAGCCCAGTCTAATTGTGACCTCCACTGTTGTGTGTAGAGCAGTTTCTTCTGTCGAGGTGTCAGTGTTCTGTTTGACAGAATCTCTACACAAGGACATTACGAAAATCTCTCAAATCAGAATGATAACTTGGCCCATGTAGGGTTGTGTCAGAAAATGTTACTAGTCTTCAAATCAAAGCTCATTGGAGGAGGTGGTCCGGGGGAGGGACCTTGCAACCTCTCCTCCAATGAGCTTTGAGTGGAATTGAGCTAACAAGGGCGGAGGAAGCATGGATTTCATAGCTAATAATGTTTTCAGATGCAACCAAGGTGTTTGTCCACTCAGTCCACTCAAAATGGTTGCCGCCTGCAGAGGTGTAGCTAATGTTGGTACGGTGCGCCCACTTCCTGTTGAGGGATGTTTTGGGCGTTTAGTGTGTTTGATGATGATGATGATGATGATGATGAAAATCGGTATGAAATGCAAAACAATGTATGACTGACTTTTCCTGAGAATGTATTCTATTGTGTGTGTGTGTGTGGTTTTGTGTGTGTGTCTGTGTGTGTGTGTGTGTGTGTGTGTGTGCATGTGTGAGACAGTGTGATACAGAAAGAGTGCATGTTCTGTGTATGTGTGTGAGAGAGTGAGACAGCGTGTGTCCGTGTGTGAGTAGCTTGTGAGATCGAGGTGGAGAAAGAGAGATACTGTATGTAGGTACTTTAGTCCATTTTATAGAGGGATAATTTTTACGTTTGTGTTAGTCAGTTGTACCCAAAGAGAGAAACTGTATCAGTGTTTTGCCATTGTTTGGTCCATGAAAATCCAGTAAAGAACAAATTCAAATAAAACAGTAGCAGAAAAACAACTCCACCATGCTCTGTGATCTTCCCTTGTTTAAATGTTACTTGTTACACTTTACTTTGCCCTTTTCTATATTATCTAGCATCTGTCGTCTCCATGGGTGACTGCAGGGCACCTTACACACACTGAAATATGTAGCTGACAGTGCCTATATTGCCCTTATTTCAAAATGAGGATAACGGTTCTGAGGATATAGACAACACACAACCCAAAGTGCAAATTGACACTGAGCCAAAGTTCATTTTCTTGTAAGATATTTATTTTATTTTTCCTTTGGTCTTGAGCACATAAATGCAGTATTCAATGATCCTACTCTGCACCTTTATTCTATAAATCTGCATATATTGGAAGAACCTATTGGAGGCTGTGTAAGAAGTCTGGCTGAATTCACATCACAGCCAAGTTAGCATTTTGGTTTCTTACATTAGCTGCAGCATTAAATGAATCTGACAGCCAAATCTGGTAATTTCTTTTGAACTTTACAGGACTTTATCATCGCTGAGAATCTCCAGGCAAATGAGAGAGTGGTAAATGTGTAGATTAGGCCTTATCTTCATGCCTCTCCTCTTTTCTTACAATATTTATTTTTCAGCACCGGTATCCATTTTTTTAAGTTCATTGTGTTTGAATTAATTAAAGTCAGAGTTTAGATTGAGGACATCTAGTTTGTTGTTCATTGACTTCAGCTTCTTATTTTAAATTATGTTTTCAAGAGTCGTTGAGTATAGTAATAGGACCTAGTCTCCAAAGGCAACATATGTTTAACCAGACGGTGTCGCATTTACACAAATTATAAAGACATCAGCTATGCCTACTCAAGAACTATTCTTTGTCCAAATTTGCAACATGATGATTCTTATAAATTGTAGGTGTACTTTTGGAGCCATTCCTATTTGTGGTAAATGTAGGTTAAGGAGAATACGTTTTCATATAATTTTTTTTTGCAACTGTAATCTGTTGAAAATAATTAAAAGTTCCCCTGAAGCCAAGGTCAGTTGGGTTGCAGACATCCATCATGTCATCTTGCATTCTTTTCAGTCAATGTATTTCATGTATTCCAGAACTAGCACACCCGATTCAAATAGCCTAATGATTAGTTGACCAGGTGTGCTTGTACTACAATACCTAAAAGTTAGTGAGACTGGCTTGGGGTAAACTAATCCAGAAGAGGTTAGAGAAACACAGGGCTATGGTAAGGATGAAACTAGGCCAAATGTGAGAATATAAAAGTAAAATGTATGTAATGTATCATCAAATTGTTGGTTCTACATTGATCTTAATGAAATGCAGTTTAATTCTGCATCTGTGATAGATGGACATGATAGAAAAATAGAGACGAATCTCTGATATTGTATGCAGGCACAAACTTCCTGTCAGACATGAATTGATTCGTGCTCAGACCTCCCCTTTGCACATTTTCATTGAGCTGTTCATCCAACAGAAGGCTCCAGAACATATCAGGGAGAGGTGGAAAGATACAGAGCTCGAGCACATTCAGCACAAGAGGCGGGAGATTAAGTGTTTCCGCGAGAGCCAAAGCGCAAACCAGGAGCACCACGCGCTGCACTTTCAAACAGACCAGCGCAACTCGCTAGCTGCTCCCCCTCCGCTGTCCGCTCCTCTATCAGACCCACGGGACTTCACTGGTTCATCCCTAACCCGACAGGCTCATCTCATCGGACCGGGAGACCGGGCGAACCCAGGTAGGTTAGATGCCGCGGTGGCTGCTTGCATGCAAATTGGTGTTGCCTATGTTTTGCAGAGCAGGCTACAGGATTAGTATGATGACAATCCGAAACAGAGATTCTTGATTTCTATTCTAATGCGTATTTTTTACATCGGAAATGTTTTTTTTTTTTTACTTCACGTAGCCTAAAGTCTAGTAAATCTAGTCCAAGATGGTGATTTTGGACACTGCCACTCTCCTCTGTTAGCTTGTCCACCGGAATGTTTTCATGATGTACACACTAGCAGGTTCTGACAGTGCCCCTGTGACAGTGCCCCTGTGACAACAATTTTGGACCCCCTTGTGGCCCCCCTAAATGTGGAGTATGAAATAATTTATACATAACTAATTTTTGCTATCGTTCTTTTTTTTTACTAACGTTATTAGACAGTGGCAACGATGATGATTATGAACATGGTATTTTGCCTGCTAATGCCTGCAATGCAGTGAAGAAAACGATATGACAACAATAACGTCTAATGTAACTGGCCCCTCTAACAGTACAGCTGGCCCCAGCTTGGCCCCCCCAGTTGAAATGGTCTAGAACCGCCACTGGATGTACAGTGCCTTCAGGAAGTATTCACACCCCTTGACTTTTTCCACATTTTGTTGTGTTACAGCCTGAGTTTAAAATTGATTAAATATAGATTTTTTTTGCCACTGGCCTACACACAATGCCCCATAATGTCAACGTGGAATTATGTTTTTACAAACTAATAAAAAATGAAAAGCTGAAATGTCTTAAGTCAATAAGTATTCAACTCCTTTGTTATGGTAAGCCTAAATACATTTAGGAGTAAATTAGCTTAACAAGTCACATAATATTGTTGAATGACTACTTCATCTCAGTATTCCACACATACAATTATATGTAAGGTCCCTCAGTAGAGTAGTGAATTTCAAACACAGATTCAACCACAAAGACCAGGGAGGTTTTCCAATGCCTCTCAAAGATGGGCACCTATTGGTAGATGGGTAAAAAAAGACATTGCATATACCTTTGAGAATGGTGAAGTTATTAATTACACTTTGGATGGTGTATCAATACACCCAGTCACTACAAAGATACAGGCATCCTTCCTAACAAACTCAGTTACCGGAGAGGAAGGAAACTGCTCCGGGATTTCTACCATGAGGCCAATGATGACTTTAAAACAGTTACAGAGTTGAATGGCTGTGATAGGAGAAAACTCAGGATGGCTCAACAACATTGTAGTTACTCCACAATACTAACCTAATTGACAGAGCGAAAAGACGGAAACCTGTACAGAATAAACATATTCCAAAACATGCATCCTGTTTGCAACATGGCAATAAAGTAATGCTGAAAAAATGTGGCAAAGCAATTAACGTTTTGTATGAATACAAAGTGTTATGTTTGGGGCAAATCCAATACAACACATTACTGAGTTCCACTCTCCGTATTTTCAAGCATAGTGGTGGCTGCATCATGTTATGAGTATGATTGTAATCATTAAGGACAGGAGTTTTTCAGGATAAAAAATAAACGTAATGGAGCTTATCAAGAATACAGTGAATGTTCCTGAGTTGCCGAGTTACAGTTTTGACTTAAATCTACATGAAAATCTATGGCAAGACCTGAAAATGGTTGTGTAGCAATGACCAACAACCTATTTGACAGAGCTTGAAAAATTTTGAAAATAATAATGGGCAAATGTTGCACAATCCAGGTGTGGAAAGCTCTTAGAGACTTACCCAGAAAGACTCACAGCTGTAATCTCTGCCAAAGGGGCTTCAACAAAGTATTGACTCAGGGGTGTGAATACTTATGTAAATATTTCTGATAGTTCTGTATTTAATTTTCAATAAATGTGGAAACATTTCTAAAAACATGTTTTCACTTTGTGATTATGGGGTATTTGAATTCAGGCTGAAACGCAACAAAATGTTTAATAAGTTGAGGGGTATGAATAATTTGTGAATGCAATGTATCACATTTCTCTCTATTTGATGCTAGATCCAAATAGCAGAACCACAGTATGCTACATAGCCTATATCTATTTGGTCAATGCCATAATCACGTTTCAGAACAGCTCTGCCAACAACCCCTCAAGTGGTTGGTGAGAGTTTATTTGGGGTCCTAACTACAACTAAATTGAATTCTAACACCCAAAAAAGCAATGTCTTATGAATATACATATTTAAGTTGGAACAATTTACAATATTATTTCACATTAAGAAAGACAAAAACAACTATTTAATCTCCATGCCTTTGTGTTTTGGTGACTATGCTCTTCTAAACTACACAAAATAGCCTTCTGAAGTCGGCTAACACCCCAGAATAAAGGCTTGACATTATTTCTGATTACATTGGTTTGTTTGTAATTTAGTTTAGTACGATTTAGTGAGATAACTGGACGTAATTAAAATTAATGACAATTATTGTGAAAACAAGAAACTAAACCTAAACACCTAAACGCCTCTAATCAACGGCTTGTTTATGCAAGATTACTTGGAAGTGGCTCTTAATTGTCTTATTAATCAGATGTGAATTACTTTGCCAAATTTAGATTTCGTAATGTTTGTTCTCTTCATTTGACAGAGTGGTTCTCCTTTAATGCATGTGCCCCTCTCTCACTTTGTTAACATGGGACAGGTGTGAACTCTGCCAATGTCTTGTCAAGTTCAAATTGAGCCAGACGTGCACACTCAGTGCTGTATGCTATAGCCTTGTAGGCATCAGTTATAGCCTGTCAACAGGACTTGTAGCCTACACACACACACACACACACACACACACACACACACACACACACACACACACACACACACACACACACACACACATACACAGTCCTTTTTTACACAGCATAAATAATCTAACCAACATACATGACTAATGGTGTGTGTCCGTACCAGGGCATGGAATAGCCTACGAGTGAAACGAAGGAACATTGTCACACAATTTTATGGGACTGCTTCTCACAGTCGTTAAATCTGAGTGTCTGTCGTCTGTGCCGAAGAAGAGTGTGCATCAATCAGTTCCGCCTCACGCCTATTCATTTATCAAACCGTCCCTCTTCACCATGTTCTCTGCTGCATCTTTCTTCATCATTCTTCCTGTAGTCAAGGTCCTGTTCATGTTAATACGGCCCTGTCCCTTTGTTCCTGGTGTCAGTGTAATCCTCTTCTATTCTCACTGTGTACCATGCTCTCAGCATCTGCCAATGCACCCTTCTGCTCTCATTCACTCAGTGTGAGGACTTCTGGCACTGCCACACTCTATCTCTCTCTCACACACACACACACACACACACATATACGTATGGACACACACAAGAGTATGCCTGTGTGAGTCATGGTGTTCAGTGTGTATAATTAGGAAATGGTGTGTGTGTGTGTGGCCGTGTTCACATGAATGAGATGGCACACTGACATCGTAGCAGCACAATCCAGGATGAATCCAGCTCCCCCACTCATCCCCAAATGATCACCCTCCTTCTCCCTTACATCCCTCCCTCACCATCTTACAGGATCCGCATGAAATCCTACTAGAATCCCAGAAGCAGAGCTGTAATTTAAAGGCAGTCGTAAATGTGATATCTGCTTGACAGTGTAAAAGCCTTAGATGCTCTTAGGGGTTGGGTTATGTTGCTTTGGTGGATAGTGTTTTATTTACAGTCTTAACTGCCCATTCCAGATTGGCGTTGTATCCCACTCAGTGGTTCTGTTCTCTGTGTGTGCAGGAGTAGGGGGACACTGAGCCGGAGTTGGAGGAGGGACATGCTCGCTCAGCAACCCAGCAGAGCTTCTCCACGGTGGGCCAAGCTGTGACAGAGGGCCTCTCTCTGGTGAGCCAACCCGCAACCCTGACCGCTCCAGCAGGCCTCACTCCCAGTCCTAACTACTGTGTGTGCCAGGACCAGGCCACCTCCAGCTCAGGCCAGACCACGTCTACCCCAGGCCAGCCCAGAGTGGGTCAGCCCCAGCCCAACCCACCTCTTCCCCAGCCCAGTAGCGGTCCAGGCCCAGGCTCCAGAAGCATGGCCTTCACCCTGTCAGAGATCATGGCTGCGCGGCGGCAGCAGCAGTCCCAGGCCCAGCGGGCGGCAGGCAGGGCGGCCGTGGAGGTGGATGAATACAGCACCAACCCCACCCAGGCCTTCACCTTCTACAACATCAACCAGGGACGCTTCCAGCCCCCGCACGTACACATGTAATTAGAACACGTACACGCATGCAGGCAGGCAGACGCACACCCCTGCAGATATACATAGGCATACACATAAGCTGGCATACAGATACACACTACATATGTTCTGACACCTGGTCTCTATGTCTCTATCTCCGTTCCCAAGCCCTCCTCTATTCCTCTATTTCTGTCTCTCCCCTTTCCCCCTCTTTCTGTCTCTTTGAGACTCATCCTCTATGCATGCTGTTATTTGCTCACTCATTCCATTTCTCTCTGTCTCTCTGTCCTTCTTTCGGTCTCTGTGTGATGGTGGAGTGTTGAGGGCTTGCTGTGTACCTGGAGGAGAGCTCACTAAAGTGGGCCACTGTTATTCACCAGCTCCCTTCTCCCTCTGGAGACTCTCTGGGGCTGCTGCACACTCACGGATACTCCCACAGGACTCCTCGCTCTATCTGTGCTTTTCTTTCTTTTCCTTTGCCTTTGTTGTGGCCGTCCTCTCAGTTTTTCTCTCTTTTTTGTCTCTCTTTTTTAACTTTCTATAAGGGATGGTGATGGATACTGATCCAGACTACATTAACACTGCAACTCTGCTTCTTCACGTTGAGACTTCCCATTGTTTATCTGTCTTCCTCGCGCTTTTCCTCATTCTCTCTTTTCTCTCTCTCTCTCCTTCGTTCTCTCTCTACTTTAGGGTGGACCCCCTGCCCCACGACACTCCCAAGCCGCCAGGTTACACCCGTTTTGTGTGTATCTCAGACACCCACTCCCGTACGGACGCCATTCAGATGCCCTATGGAGACGTGTTCATCCATGCTGGAGACTTCACAGAGCTGGGCCTGCCCTCTGAGGTCAAGAAGTTCAATGATTGGCTAGGTAAGACTGACCAATCACATTAAGCAACATGACACCACATCAATGTTTTGTACTCTTATTTCTTATTTCTTTAATTTTGCAGATGTTTGTTTTTTGAAATGGTGCACAATTTATTTTTAAAATGTGACATATCTTATTTCAATATTTTTTCTTCCTCGTTTAGAGGGACATTTTTTGTCTGAAAGTCTCCTAATAACCCTATCAAAATTTGATATGAAATAGACGTTGAGAAGAGCCAGTTCTCTGTCTGGCACAGAGCAAGAGTTCAACAAGTGTTTTAGCTTACTCAAAATCCAGTGCCTCCAGTGAAAATATGTCTATGTTTTACCCACAAATTAATTTAGAAAATGTGTTTTTCACTCAACTTCAAAGAAAACAAGTCATGGATGGAGGGATACCTGATGAAAAAGAGATAAAAAGGCGAAACAGAGAAGAGCAAAAGAAACTGCCCACTCAGATAGTGTTCAGTACTTAGAGCAGTAACATTATAGTTGGCACACGTCACTGTTACTGTCTTCATAAAACATGAACCCAGCGTTAACTCTAAGAGATGTTGTAAAAACCAAAACTTTCAAAATCTTAGCCGTGTGCGGCCCCAGCCAGCGTGCTGCAGTGATTCCTATTTCCAGCGTCTCTTTGCGATGGGAGGAGAGGGGGTGGAGAGCAAGAGGGATAAGGATGAAGCTCGAGGGGGGAGGAGGGGGAGACGGGATGGCAGCTCAGCCCCCCCCCAAGGCTAGTCGACGGGGAGCACGAGCTGAAAACCTGCTCGCCCGCGCCTCGACTGGCGGGAGAGACTGCTACGAAGATAAAACCCGCCAAACGCGCCCGGTGTGCCTAATGAATCCTCTCTCTTTTTCCATCTATACCCCATTCTCTCTTTTTCTCCTTTTCCTGTAGTTGTATTTCACTCCTGCTCGCTCGTATAAATATTTATAATCTGTATTTTTCTCTTGTTCCTCTCTCTCTCTCTCTCTCTCACTCACTCACTCACTCACTCAGAGAGGATGAATGTATAGCTCATGCTGCTTTGTGTCTGCAGCCTGGCTCCAGTGAGAGCTCAGCATTGGCCTCAGTATTAGGCTTTCTACTATCTGATGTACCTCGGCACAAAAACACACTGTAGGGAAACACTGTCATATGGCCAGGTGAACACACTCATTCCAACCTTCCTTTCTTTCCTCTCTGCCTTTGTCTGAAAGTCTGTCTTCTCTTTCTTTCTTTCCTTCTGTCTTTTCTTTTGTTTGGTTCCCTCCCTTTTTCTTCTATCCCTTCCTCTATCTCTCCCTCCCTTTATGAAGATATGGTCTCTCTTTTCTCTCTCTCTCTCCCTCTCTACTTGGCATCGTGGCAGCTCCCTCTGTTTCTTCTCTCAGTATTTTTAGCAGGAAGGCTCCTCCCGGTTCTTCTGGCAGGGGCTCAAGGCTTTGTCAGAGCTGGTGCACACTGCAGGAGAGGAGGAGAAGAGGGGGGGAGAGAGAGGAGGGGAGGGGAGAGGAGAGGACAGTAGAAGAGAAAGGGGTAGATGGGGAGGTAGAGTTGAACTTCATCCCATGTAAGGTCTATCTGTAGCTGGTTATCCTCAGCTTTGGCCCCTTGAGACCCAGAAGACAGATCTTGTTGTTTTAGTGAAAATGAATTCTGTGGATTCTAAGAAAGACCTGGTTTGGTGTTAGGGCATGTTATCATGATATCTTAGGCATGGTGTCAGATTGACTGGAGAAGGAGATACAGAGAGGGAAAAAAGTATTTGATCCCCTGCTGATTTTGTACGTTTGCCCACTGACAAAGAAATGATAAGTCTATAATTTTAATGGTAGGTTTATTTGAATAGTGAGAGACAGAATAACAACAAAAAAAACGTACGTCAAAAATGTTATAAATTGATTTGCATTTTAATGAGGGAAATAAGTATTTGACCCCCTCTCAATCAGAAATGTTTCTGGCTCCCAGGTGTCTTTTATACAGGTAACGAGCTGAGATTAGGAGCACACTCTTAAAGGGAGTGCTCCTAACTGCAGCTTGTTACCTGTATAAAAGACACCTGTCCACAGAAGCAATCAATCAATCAGATTCCAAACTCTCCACCATGGCCAAGACTAAAGAGCTCTCCAAGGATATCAGGGACAAGATTGTAGACCTACCCAAGGCTGGAATGGGCTACAAGACCATCGCCAAGCAGCTTGGTGAGAAGGTGACAACAGTTGGTGCAATTATTCGCAAATGGAAGAAACACAAAAGAACTGTCAATCTCCCTCGGCCTGGGGCTCCATGCAAGATCTCACCTCGTGGAGTTGCAATGATCATGAGAACGGTGAGGAATCAGCCAAGAACTACACGGGAGGATCTTGTCAATGATCTCAAGGCAGCTGGGACCATAGTCACCAAGAAAACAATTGGTAACACACTACGCCGTGAAGGACTGAAATCCTACAGCGCCCGCAAGGTCCCCCTGCTCAAGAAAGCACATATACATGCCCGTCTGAAGTTTGCCAATGAACATCTGAATGATTCAGAGGACAACTGGGGGAAAGTGTTGTGGGCAGATGAGACCAAAATTGAGCTCTTTGGCATCAACTCAACTCGCCGTGTTTGGAGGAGGAGGAATGCTGCCTATGACCCCAAGAACACCATCCCCACCATCAAACATGGAGGTGGAAACATTATGCTTTGGAGGTGTTTTTCTGCTAAGGGGACAGGACAACTTCACCGCATCAAAGGGACGATGGACGGGGCCATGTAACGTCAAATCTTGGGTGAGAACCTCCTTCCCTCAGCCAGGGCATTGAAAATGGGTCGTGGATGGGTATTCCAGCATGACAATGACCCAAAACACACGGCCAAGGCAACAAAGGAGTGGCTCAAGAAGAAGCACATTTAAGGTCCTGGAGTGGCCTAGCCAGTCTCCAGACCTTAATCCCATAGAAAATCTGTGGAGAGAGCTGAAGGTTCGAGTTTCCAAACGTCAGCCTCGAAACCTTAATGACTTGGAGAAGATCTGCAAAGAGGAGTGGGACAAAATCCCTCCTGAGATGTGTGCAAACCTGGTGGCCAACTACAAGAAACGTCTGACCTCTGTGATTGCCAACAAGGGTTTTGCCACCAAGTACTAAGTCATGTTTTGCAGAGGGGTCAAATACTTATTTCCCTCATTAAAATGCAAATCAATTTCTAACATTTTTGACATGCGTTTTTCTGGATTTTTCTGAGGTTATTCTGTCTCTCACTGTTCAAATAAACCTACCATTAAAATTATAGACTGATAATTTCTTTGTCAGTGGGCAAACGTACAAAATCAGCAGGGGATCAAATATTTTTTTCCCTCACTGTAGGAGGAAGAGATGGCGAGAGGAGAGAGAATAGGTAGACACAGAGTGGGTACACAGCACCACTTCAGTACAATTCTATCCAATAACGCTCTCTTTGATCAGCTTCCAGTGCCTCTCATACAGTGTCCTCTCACACACACTACTGCTGCTAACACTTCACAGCCCATTAGGAATCAATGCAGGTTAGAACAATTACACAGAAGACGCAAACCGTATGATGAACCTGTGCTATGCATTAAGTCAGGGGAGGCGTTGCAGTGCGTGTGTATATGAGAAAGAGAAGGTTCTGCTTTAGATTTCAGTGGTGTCTTCATTCATCACGTGATGGTGGAGGGTCGCGGAGCGGGGCCTGTATCCAGTAGTAGATGTTCTCTGTGCTGCCGCCTGCTCTCCATCGCTGGTTAAATATGGATCTCATTGTGCTTCTGGGTCCAACAGGGGTCAAGAGTGGAGCTGATTTCATTCTTAACTTTCTGCTCTATATACTCCTCTTTTCTCTCTCACTTCTCTTTATTCCCCTGTCCATTCCTTTCTTTCCCTCTCTTTTGCTCTTTCACTCTTATTTCCCTTGTCTCTATCTCTCCCTTGGTCTTTTACTCTCTGTATTTGCATATCTCCTTGTCTCTCTCCCCATCTCTTTCCCTGTCTCTCTCCCTGTCTCTCTCCCTGTCTGTCTCTCTCCCTGTCTCTCTCCCTGTCTGTCTCTCTCCCTGTCTCTCTCCCTGTCTCTCTCCCTGTCTGTCTCTCTGTCTGTCTCTCTCCCTGTCTGTCTCTCTCCCTGTCTCTCTCCATGTCTGTCTCCCTGTCTGTCTCTCTGTCTGTCTCTCTCCCTGTCTCTCCCCCTGTCTGTCTGTCTGTCCGTCTCTCTCCCTGTCTCTCTCCCTGTCTCTCTCCCTGTCTCTCTCCCTGTCTGTCTCCCTGTCTGTCTGTCTGTCTGTCTGTCTGTCTGTCTGTCTGTCTGTCTGTCTGTCTGTCTGTCTGTCTGTCTGTCTGTCTCTCTCTCAGGGTTATAGAGTTCAGAGACACCTGTGTCTAGGGTACTACTCTTTATTTAGCTCCTGTTCCTCTCTGCTCCCTTTTTCTCCTGAGTAATAGATGATTGACTCCTATGATGCTATTGCCGTGTAGGCACTTTGGGAGCATGGTGTGTGTTGGTGTACATACTATGTCCACTCCATGACCCCAACCCTCTCCTTAGCTCACTAATAGAAAAAAGACAATCATAAACATTTCATGAGTGCTGTCTTTCTCTCCACAGGCTGCTCTCTCTACATGATCCAATGGTTGGTTTGGTTCAGCATGTTAACCTGTCTCGCTCTCGCGCTCTCGCTCGTCGCACCTTGATCCATCAGATGGGAGGAGGAGACAGTGCAGCACTTGTTCTTTCTATGTCCGGGGGGTGGTGTACAGAGCTAGTGTTGGGGCATACACTACCTATACAATACGTTGGAGGACCTAGGTTTAGTGTAGTCAACAGGTGGAGCCTCTGTCTAGGTAATTACTTGTTGGGGCAGGTGAAAATGGCAGTGTGGAAGGCCAGGAAGCAACAGATGCAGGGGGCGGGGTATACGGAGCCCAGAGCTATGTTGCTGGTGCTGACACTGGCGCATGCCTACGGTAAACTGGCGAACCACATGGGGGAGTTGCAGAGGTGTGGATGAGGATGGGGGCTTGGTCCTAACTTTTTACAGTGGCAAGAAAAAGTATGTGAACCCTTTGGAAATACCTGGACTTCTGCATAAATTGGGCATAAAATTTGATCTGATCTTCATCTAGGTCACAACAATAGACAAACACAGTCTGCTTAAACTAATAACACACAAACAATTATATGTTTTCATGTCTTTATTGAACACACCGTGTAAACATTCACAGTTCAGGGTGGGAAAAGTATGTGAACCCTTGGATTTAATAACTGATTGACCCTCCTTTGGCAGCAATAAACTCAACCAGATGTTTTCTGTAGTTGCGGATCAGACCTGCACAAAGGTCAGGAGGAATTTTAGACCATTCCCCTTTACAAAACTGTTTCAGTTCAGCAATATTCTTGGGATGTCTGGTGTGAAGTGTTATCTTGTGGTCATGCCACAGCATCTCAATCGGGTTGAGGTCAGGACTCTGACTGGGCCACTCCAGAAGGCATATTTGTTTCTGTTGAAGCCATTCTGTTGTTGATTTACTTCTGTGTTTTGGGTCGTTGTCATGTTGCATCAACCAACTTTTGTTGAGCTTCAATTGGTGGACAGATAGCCTAACATTCTCCTGCAAAATGTCTTGATAAACTTGTGAATGAATTTTTCCGTTGATGATAGCAAGCAGTCCAGGCCCTGAGGCAGCAAAGCAGCCCCAAACCACGATGCTCCCTCCACCATACTTTACAGTTGGGATGAGATTTTGATGTTGGTGTGCAGTACCTTTTTTTCTCCAAACACACATAGTGTTGTGTGTTCCTTCCAAACAACTCAACTGTAGTTTCATCTGTCCACAGAATATTTTTCCAGCAGTGCTGTGGAACATCTATGTGCACCTTTGCAAACTTCAGATGTGCAGCGATATTTTTTTGGGACAGCAGTGGCTTCTTCTGTGGTGTCCTCCCATGAACACCATTCTTGTTAAGTGTTTTACGTATCGTAGACTCATCAACAGAGATGTTAGCATGTTCCAGAGATTTCTGTAAGTCTTTAGCTAACACTCTAGGATTCTTCTTAACCTCATTGAGCATTCAGTGCTGTGCTCTTGCAGTCATCTTTGCAGGACGGCCACTCCTAGGGAGAGTAGGAACAGTGCTGAACTTCCTCCATTTATAGACTATTTGTCTTACCACGGACTGATGAACATCAAGGCTTTTAGAGATACTTTTGTAACCCTTTCCAGCTTTATGCAAGTCAACAATTCTTAATCTTAGGTCTTCTGAGATCTCTTTTGTTCGAGGCATGGTTCACATCAGGTAATGCTTCTTGTGAATAGCAAACTCAAATTTTGTGAGTGACAAGAAATAGACAAGAAAAATACAATAATTTGTGTGTTATTACTTTAAGCACACTATGTTTCTCTATTGTTGTGACTTAGATGAAGATCAGATCAAATTTGATGACCAATTTATGCATAAATCCAGGTAATTCCAAATGGTTCACACTTTTTCTTGCCACTGTAGGTAAGAGAACATTTGTGATTTAATGATCTTGGAAACTCTATGCCTCTGTCTGTTTCAGGGCATTTGGCATCTCTCTCTCTCTCACACCTTTTACATTTGACATTTTAGTCATTTAGCAGACTTACAGTTAGTGCATTCATCTTAAGGTACACTATAAATACAAAATTATGAGGACACCCCTTCAAATTAGTAGATTCGGCTATTTCAGCCACACCCATTGCTGACAGGTGTATAAAATCGAGCACTCCGCCACGCAATCTCCATAGACAAACATTGGCAGTAGAATGGCCTTACTGAAGAGCTCAGTGACTTTCAACATGGCACCGTCATAGTATGCCTGTCAGGAGTGGTGGTAGGAGTCAGGCGCAGAGAGCGGAGGTAAGAAAAAATGTGTTTATTCCTTATTGTACAACAACGGTCGACGCCAACACAACCGGCATGAATAACGAAGTGCCCAATCCCTATACAACGGGTCCACAGTTCGCACAGAAAATAACACAGGCAGATCTCCAGCACATCCAACAAAAAAGCACTCTGACGAAAATAATCCCACACAAACCTGGGCGGGCTAAACAGGCTTAAATAACCATAAATCAAGAGACACAAATAAGGAACAGGTGCAAACAATAAGACATACCAACTGAAAAGGAAAAAGGGATCAGCGGCGGCTAGTAGGCCGGCGACGACGACCGCCGAGCGCCGCCCGAGCAGGCAGGGGAGCCACCTTTGGTGGGATTCGTGACAATGCCACCTTTCCAACAAGTCAGATCATCAATTTTCCTCCCTGCTAGGTCTTCCCTGGTCAACTGTAAGTGCTGCTAATGTGAAGTGGAAACTTTTGTAACACTCACAACCGAGTTCCAAGCTGCCTCTGGACGCAATGTCAATACAAGAACTGTTCGTCTGGAGTTTCATGAAATGGGTTTCCATGGCCGAGCAGCCGCACACAAGCCTAAGATCACCATGCTCAATGCCAAGCGTCAGCTGGAGTGGTGTAAAGTTCGCCGCCATTGGACTCTAGAGCAGTGGAAACGCGTTTGCTGGAGTGATGAATCACGCTTCACCATCTGGCAGTCCAACGGACAAATCTGGGTTTGGCGGATGCCAGGAGTACGCTACCTGCCCCAATGCATAGTGCCAACTAGGGATGCACGATATATCGGTGAAGATATCGGAATCGGACGATATTAGCTAAAAACGCCAACATCGACATCGGCCCGATGTCTAGTTAACGCAGATGTGCAAAACCGATGTCAAAGCTGACGTGCATACCTATATAACGTGGGTACATAACGTAAAGACGCCATGTAAGATGCTGCGCTACATGTGCAACACAGCATTCCTAACCTAGCCCACAATGTCTGCTGTGTGGATTGAGCAGTCAACAAGTCGAGCAGTCAACAAGTCGAGCAGTCAACAAGTCGAACAGTCAACAAATCGAGCAGTCAACAAGTCGAGCAGTCAACAAGTCGAGCAGTCAACAAGTCGAGCAGTCAACAAGTCGAACAGTCAACAAATCGAGCAGTCAACAAGTCAAGCAGTCATTTGAAAGAATAAGAAAATTTCAGCAAGACAACTCAAAGGTGAAATCCATTAACGCCAAGATAATGGAATTCATTGCCCTTGACAATCAACCGTTCTCTGTCGTGGGTGATGTTGACTTTCACCGATTGGTCGAGCACCGGTACACACTAACAAGTGCGCTATTTTTCAGATGTTTTCCTACCGGTTGTTACACAGTAATAGCGTCACTGCTATTAGCTTCACGACTGACATTTGGACCAGCGATATCAGCCCCTTGAGCATGCTGAGTCTGACAGCACAGTGGGTCTACGAGGATTTTGTACTGAGGAAAGCCGTAATTCATGCTCATGAATGTGCTGGTTGTCATACCGCTGCTGCCATTTCAATGGCATTTGAGAACATGTTTGAAACATGAACACGCTAGCTAGCTCCATTCAAGCAACTGACTGGAGAAATAAGCTCCATCGACTGCGCCTGCAGCAGACGTGATATCCTCTGTCATGGCGTTGAAACGCCTGCTCAACAAAACTGGCGACACAGGCCGTGAACAAGCGATTCGGTGGCATTCTCTCTTTACTGTGTCACCACCATGCTCGATGCTATGTACAAGGACCGCTACTTCGATGCAGACAAGAAACAGGGTTTACGTGAAATGTTACATACACAGCTGGACAATATGGAAATGGACACAATGACAGTGCGCACGGAGGAAGAGAGGCCACGGACAGACAGAGCTGAAACTTCACTGCTTGACATTTATGATGGAATCCTGGTTGAGAATGAAACAACTGAACAAATGAACAACGAAACAGCATAGCAAGTAAGTGAAAGAATTAGGTTTTGTTTGAACGTAAACGCCAACAAAATAACTTTTTGGTCAGTGTGTGTGTGTGTGTGTGTGTGTGTGTGTGTGTGTGTGTGTGTGTGTGTGTGTGTGTGTGTGTGTGTGTGTGTAACCTTTATTTTACTAGGCAAGTCAGTTAACAAATTCTTATTTACAATGACTGCCAAACCCGGACGACGCTGGGCCAATAGTGTGCCGCCCTATGGGACTCCCAATCACGGCCGGATGTGATACAGCCAGGATTCGAACCAGGGATTCTTGCAATTCTTTGCTTCCAACTTTGTGGCAACAGTTTGGGGAAGGCCCTTTCCTGTTTCAGCATGACAATGCTCCCGTGCACAAAGCCAGGTCCATACAGAAATGGTTTGTTGAGAGCGGTGTGTAAGAACTTGACTGACCTGCACAGAGCCCTGACCTCAACCACATCGAGCACATTTGGGATTAATTGGAACGCTGACTGCGAGCCAGGCCTAATCGCCCAACATCAGTGCCCGACCTCACTAATGTTCTTGTGGCTGAATGGAAGCAAGTCCCCGCTGCAATGTTCCAACATCGAGTGTAAAGCCTTCCCAGAAGAGTGGAGGCTGTTATAGCAGCAAAGGGGCGACCAACTCCATATTAATGCCCATGATTTTGGAATGAGATGTTCAATGAGCAGGTGTCCACATACTTTTGGTCATGTAGTGTAGCTAGGTGGGATAACCACATATTGAAGTCATAGTAAGTATATTTTTCTTCAATAAAGTAGCAAGGTCAGAGCTAGTATGAAAAAAAGTTTGAGTGTTAGTTCACTAAAGTATTTTTTAAATAATTTTTTCTCTTCTTTTTCCAAGTCAAGCTCAGAACAAGCTGTTCGCTCTACACATATACATAATGTCCCACTGGTCACAGACGTCAATACAACGTCTATTCCTCGTTGGCTCAATGTAATGCGTGCCCAGTACCTCTGTCTCTGGCTGTATTCTGACTCATCAACCTTTTCAGTGGTTGACTATTGATGTGACGTTGTGACGAAGAACAGGACAGGCTGCTATTTTGATGCTTTGTCTTCTGTATGTGCTAGGCTTTGTATGGAAGTGGAACAGCAAGAGAGAAAGGGACTGAAACGAGAGATAGATAAAGAGAGAGAGAGAGTGAAACAAGAGAGAGATAAAGAGAGAGAGTGAGAGGAAAGACAGAGACCTCCTACTAGGCCGGAGATGGTGCGGTATTACCGTCTGTCGGATTTGCGTTTAGGTTGTGGGTGAAAATGAAATGTGTGTGTGTGTGATTACCGGAATGTACTGTGTGAGGGCAGAGTGTGTGTTTTGGATGCGTTGCTTGCTTAGTCGCTTGTGTCTTTGGGTGCGTGTTTTTGTCGATTGTGTATGTGCCACGGGTGTGTGGGTGGTGTTTAAACAGGGAATTAGGAGAGTGTGTCTGCTTCATGTTCAGGTGGGAGGGATTAGACACACACACACACACACACACACACACACACACACACACACACTGAATGGGCGTTGTAATGCTAATCCAGGTTGAGTCTCAACATGTATTTTTTCTTATAAACAGTAGTTATTGCTTCTGTAGACAGACCAATGTTACTAGGCTGTTATGGCATAGAATGACTTGATTGAATGTACAGGAGACATTATAGTAAGTACTGGTAGATACACACTGTTATGTCCATGGGCAGCTAGAACAAGTTGGGCTTGCAGACAAACACATGTACACACACACACAGACACACAGAGACACACACACACACAAAGGGCAGTAATCCCCCTCGACATGCCATGGATTTGGGCAAAACAGGGGATTTTCCTCTTCAAAGGGCAAGGACCACCCATCGGAACACCGGAACAATGGTGGCGGGAGCGCCGGAAGCTTCACACACAGACACACAGACTAACCACCCTCCTCGGCTTCTAGGATATTGAGGATTTGGGGGTTATTGTAAAGGCCAGTATAGAGCAAATTCCACTGTATCTAGTCAAGCACAGGTCCCTTCAGACAGCAGATCACTCCCCTTAACTAACCCTGTTAGCACTGGGTCTGTAATAACCCACACACACACACACACACACACACTGGACAGTGAGGGAGGAAATGAGAGGGATAAAGGGAGGCTGAGGGATGGAGGGAGGGAGGGAGGGAGTGCCTCTGCAGTGTGTCTTTTGGGAGGAGAATGTAGTGCAGAGCTGCTTAGACAAGCTTTAGAATTAGAAGTGTTGTGCATGTTTTCGAGTGTGTTTTACTGTGTGCGTGTGTGTGTACATGTGTTTTTATTTGATTACTTCTTTTGAACTGAAACACAGAGAAGGCTTGCTACTTTGTGCGGGTGATTCACAGGGAAATTTAAACTATTTGTTGCTTGAAAGCGGCTTTTGAAATCTAAGACAAAAGCTGGGAAGAGATGGTTGCTAACAACAGAAGACAGTGCTCCGCTGCCTGGCATATTTGGATTAGTCTCTCTCTTTCTCTCTCTCACTCTCTCTCGGCTCTCTCTCACCTTCCTTTCTCTTTTCCAAAAGCATCGCGTTCATCTTTCTCCGTCTACTTTTGTGTTTGACTGAGTTATTGTGTCCAACGTGTGTGCTTTGTGGATGTGGGAGAAAGACTGTATTGTGGAATGGTGATTTGAGCGTTGCTACGTTGATCCACTGTGCCTTTATGTAGATTCTGTTTGATAAAGAGACACGCACGGCCTGCTTTGACTCATTGGAAGAACACAATGTTTTGATCACTGGTGGTGTTCATAAAGTACATAGGACCAGGATCTTTTCCTGGTAAGGTCATGTTGTCAGGAATCACTCCTGGCCATAATCCTAGTTATACAATATGCAGATTCAGTCTTTCACAGAACATGATTTAAAATGTCACCCATAAAACTTGAATTAATGGAGGTGGATGCGGGGGCGTGTTTATTGAACGAGGTATGTTTCACTCCAGTCAACCTAACGCCCCTCCTAACTGAGGGCCGGTTAACGTATTTGATGGATTCTATCCGGTCACATCCTATCTAGGGAAACAGACATAATTGAATTTATATTCTGGGTCAGTGTGTTTTGTGTTCCTTGGCCACAGGGGTGCAATTAAATGCTTTGGCCACTGCTGTGAAGAAGCTCCAAATCGCCAACGTCTTTAACTTGGGCTTTTTGACAGCCTCTATCTGATCATCTGCAAATGGGACATCAGGCTTACAGTGTTCTGTGAGTTCCAACTTCTGCTCTTGTCCTTGATCTAGGGGTATCTGCAGGCTTATCTTCTTTAAAAGGACATTTCAAAATTGTTCATCTTCATATTCATTATCTCCAGCACCACCCCAAAATCAACATATGTGAAAATGGCACGTTTTCTAGTAAAAGGGGAAGATAAGTGTTTCCAATGACAACATCAACCAATTAGTAGGGAATTCATAGGGAATGCCTATTCATAATTGGTTAAAATCACACGATGCAGACCGAAGATGTAATTGGAAATCTTCCTCTTATCTTTTTTTCCACAAAACATAGAAACACGCCATTTTCACATATGTTGATGTTGGGGTGGTGCTGGTGATGATGAAAATGAAATGTCCCTTTAAGTCATCAGATGAACTGAAGCTCCTAACAGTCCACTGGCTGCAGGTCTTGGCATCTCAAAGCATCCAGAAGTTCTTCTTTAAAGGAAAGTCATTGAGTACACTTCCTTCTGATCTCTTCCCTCACTACTTTTACAAAACTGAGCCGGCGTGCCGTGCCAAACTACCATGTTGGAATCTGAACAAGAAGACCCTGCTCCTCTGATAGGCATCTACATCATTCCTTAATGAGCTGACGATTTGTCTAGATCTGTGAGATGGAGCCAACCATGCCGTCATGTCGATCTGTGAGATGGTTCATCCCCGCTGCAAAATGCCACGTGTCCCTGAACACCTTTTTCAGGGTCAGCTGGATGATGCAGAGGGTTGATTATCTTAGGCTGGACTTTGATTTTTTTTAAGGATGCCCCTTCTCTCTTGAGTGGAACTGTGAATACCGGCCAGTCCATGTTGGTGTTTGGGAACCCCATGTTGGTGTTTGGGAACTCTGGGGTCTTGGTTGGCTTCTGAAAATGGCTCTGTTATGAAGAGTTAACTTTTTTCAGGATTTTGTTTTTATTGGCTGGAAATGGCACTTGGGTTGTCTGTCAGTCAAGGATGAAGATAGATACAGTGGCTTGCGAAAGTATTCACCCCCCTTGGCATTTTTTCTATTTTGTTGCCTTACAACCTGGAATTAAAATAGATTTTTTGGGGGGTGTTGTATCATTTGATTTACACAACATGCCTACCACTTTGAAGATGCTAAATATTTTGTTCTTGTAAAACAAACAAGAAATAAGAAAAAAAACTGAACTTCAGCGTGCATAACTATTCACCCCCCAAAGTCAATACTTTGTAGAGGCACCTTTTGCAGCAATTACAGCTGCAAGTCTTTTGGGGTATGTCTCTATAAGCTTGGCACGTCTAGACACTGGGATTTTTGCCCATTCTTCAAGGCAAAACTGCTCCAGCTCCTTCAAGTTGAATGGGTTCCGCTGGTGTACAGCAATTTTTAAGTCATACCACAGATTCTCAATTGCATGAGGTCTGGACTTTGACTAGGCCATTTCAAGACATTTAAATGTTTCCCCTTAAACCACTCGAGTGTTGCTTTAGCAGTATGCTTAGGGTCATTTTCCTGCTGGAAGGTGAACCTCTGTCCCAGTCTCAAATCTCTGGAAGACTGAAACAGGTTTCCCTCAAGAATTTCCCTGTATTTAATGCCATCCATCATTCCTTCAATTCTGACCAGTTTCCCAGTCCCTGCCGATGAAAAACATGGTGTTCTCGGGGTGATGAGAGGTGTTGGGTTTGCGCCAGACATAGAGTTTTCCTTGATGGTCAAAAAGCAACATTTTTGTCTTATCTGACCAGAGTACCTTCTTCCATATGTTTCGGGAGTCTCCCACATGCCTTTTGGCAAACACCAAAAATAATTCTTGAACAATGGCTTTTTCTGGCCACTCTTCCGTAAAGCCCAGCTCTGTGGAATGTACGGCTTAAAGTGGTCCTCTCTTGGCAGGTTTGTTGTGGTGCCATATTCTTTCACTTTTTTAATAATGGATATAATGGTGCTCCGTGGGATGTTCAAAGTTTCAGATATTTTTTTATAACCCAACCCTGATCTGTACTTCTCCACAACTTTGTCCCTGACCTGTTTGGAGAGCTCCTTGGTTTGCTTGGTGGTGCCCCTTGCTTGGTGGTGTTGCAGACTCTGGGGCCTTTCAGAACAGGTGTATATATACTGAGATCATGTGACACTTAGATTGAACACAGGTGGACTTTATTTAACTAATTATGTGACTTCTGAAGGTAATTGGTTGCACCAGATCTTATTTAGGGGCTTAATAGCAAAGGGGGTGAAAACATATGCACGCACCACTATTCCGCTTTCTTAATGTATTTTTTTCATTTCACTTCACCATTTTGGACTATTTTGTTTATGTCCATTACATGAAATCCAAATAAAAATCCATTGAAATTACAGGTTGTAATGCAACACGGGACATGAATACTTTTTCAAGGCACTATACTAAAGGCATTGGGCTATTTATCTGTTACTGGCTACACATTATGAACATTTATTGTAACCAAAGAAAAATAATCATTGTAAATATACGATTGTTACAAGTGAGTTATGACCCTTCTTTGCGACGTCTACAGTAGGCCACATATTTTTTGCTGTTAAATCATGCCAGTATGTAAACTTGCCTTTGTTTTCAGGTGCAAAAATCATGTTGTAAGATCATTCTTATGGTTCAGGTTATTTTGTTGTTTCTATAAGTAAGAAAAACTAAAATCAAGGTCCGTAAAGTTTATTTCCATTGTGTCTATCTGTACAATAAGCCTATAAAAAAAAGTTTACATGCAAGTAAAAAATATGTTACATCCAGCCTAGCTAGTTCTTCCTCTTTTCTGTTCCTCCATTTCTCTAACCCCCTTTCCCCCCTTCTGTCTCTCTGGATGCTGTCACTGTTCTCTGACTGGCTGTTGTGACAGAGCCGTCTCTTGATTTGGCAGCCTCTGCTAAAGCTGAGTTTAATTACTCCTTTTCAGCAGCACGACACACACACACACACACACACACACACACACACAGCATGCCACATCGTTCTCGCGGTAATTGTCAAAAAACGCACAGTGATTGAAGTCTCCGTCAACCGTGCTACGTGACAAACGGCGAAGCGTCTCACGTCTCGTAGACAAAGAAGACCCCCAGATTCGTCATGGTTTTTCACAAGTTTTTTTTCATCAACCCTTTGAAAACATTAGGGGATATGTAGATGTGTGTGTTGGCCTGCCAGTGTTTGACAGGTAAAAAGTTATTCAGATAGAATATGTTTGTTATTTACTATAGTCCTAAAATCATTTTATTTAGAATATTCCTAAAATCAAAACATTTACTATATTCCTAAAATGCTAAATAATGAAATAACTGTATTGAAAGTTCCCTGAAATATTTCCTTTCCTATTCCTTTGTTACCTGTGATTAATGGAACTGTGACTGCCAGATGAGAGATGTCTTTGTGAGAACGAACAAAGCACATTTGATTGTTGACACTATTGCAACTAACGTGGATCGGAGCTAGTAAGAACCATGACAGATGAGACAAAAAGAAAGAAATTCCGTTTCAATTAAATTCTCTGTTTCCATTGGATTTTGGTACTCTGTTGCACCTGTAGAAGTTTGTTGAATGGGTGTGGACTACTTCTGAACTGATGGTCCATTTTCTCCTCTCTCTCCTCTCTCTCCCAGGCACCTTGCCCTACGACATAAAGATAGTGATTGCAGGGAACCATGAGTTGACCTTTGACCAGGAGTTCATGGCTGACCTGATCAAGCAGGACTTTTACTACTTCCCGTCGGCCTCCAAGCTGAAACCGGAGAACTACGAGAATGTCCAGTCCCTGCTCACCAACTGTATCTACCTGCAGGACTCAGAGGTCACCGTACGCGGCTTCCGCATCTACGGCTCCCCCTGGTGGGTGACTCTGTAACTGCAGTATACCTGATAGTGGACAACACTCCTACTACTTAATCTATTTCTATCTATCAATCTTCTCTCACAACCACTTTGTCCTTCCTCTCCACTTTCTTTCCTGTCAGTCATTCACTCACCCTCCTCTCCACACACTTCCTCCCATGCTCTTTTTTTCATTGGCTACCTCTTTCCTTCCTCTCTTTCTTACTGCCTGCCTCCCTCCCTCTCTCCTCTCCTGGTCTCTCTCCCTGGTCATCGCCTGTGTGTGTGTGTGTGTGTGTGTGTGTGTGTGTGTGTGTGTGTGTGTGTGTGTGTGTGTGTGTGTGTGTGTGTGTGTGTGGTGCTGATTTACAAATGCTCCATAATGCACTATGTGTTTTTGGTGAGGGGCCCCAGAGGTAGTGTGTAGGCACTGGGATGGGTGTGGGGCCCCCTGTGCTAGGTAATTGGTTTGCTGAGATAGTGGGGTCCCTTGAGTTAGAGGAATAGCCGCTATGGAGAGATGCCTCAGGTGTGTTGAGAGAGCGAGAAGGAGGAGAGAGAGGAAGGAGGGATGGGGAGAGAGAGGAAGGAGGGATGGGGAGAGAGAGGAAGGAGGGATGGGGAGAGAGAGGAAGGAGGGATGGGGAGAGAGAGGAAGGAGGGATGGGGAGAGAGGAAGGAGGGATGGGGAGAGAGAGGAAGGAGGGATGGGGAGAGAGAGGGAGGAGGGATGGGGAGAGAGAGGAAGGAGGGATGGGGAGAGAGAGGAAGGAGGGATGGGGAGAGAGGAAGGAGGGATGGGGAGAGAGAGGAAGGAGGGATGGGGAGAGAGAGGAAGGAGGGATGGGGAGAGAGGAAGGAGGGATGGGGAGAGAGAGGAAGGAGGGATGGGGAGAGAGAGGAAGGAGGGATGGGGAGAGAGAGGAAGGAGGGATGGGGAGAGAGGAAGGAGGGATGGGGAGAGAGAGGAAGGAGGGATGGGGAGAGAGGAAGGAGGGATGGGGAGAGAGAGGAAGGAGGGATGGGGAGAGAGAGGGAGGAGGGATGGGGAGAGAGAGGAAGGAGGGATGGAGAGAGAGAGGGAGAGAACTGAAAACAGAGGGTGTGAGAGGAAGAATGGTGCACACGGCTTCAATTCAGTAACACCGGCCGGGCTTGGCTGGTGCAGTAGGCTTGTTACAGAAGGCAGATTAAATTGTGTGTGTGTGTGTGTGTGTTGCAGCAGCCCGAGGCTCTGTTCCTCCAGCACAGAGGGACTCCAGCTGGAGGCGCCGTGTGTTCCCCTCTCCACACTGTCTGCTCCCTCTATTGCTCTACCTCTCCTCATCCCTCCCTCTCTCCCTCAATCCACCTGTCTGTCTGCGCTCCACATGTCGCTGGCTCGGCAGTGGGAGCACGGGGGAACGCGGGGGAACGAGGATGTCTCTTTCTCTCTAATCTTTGTCAGGAGCAGTGGGACAGCGCCTGCTTTACCCGCTCCAGTCCCGTCTCCATGGCGATGCCAGACTGGGACTGCTTTATGGCCTGTGACCGGCCTGTACTGTAGCCTCGGGGTGGTGGGAGGAAAGAAGCCTCTCTGTCTGTCTGTCTGTGTCTCCTGCCCTGATGAGTCATCTGCCCTGAATTAACTGTAACCGCACAGTCGTCCTCCCCTCTGCTCCAGTCGTTCTCCCCTCTGCTCCAGTCGTTCTCTCCTCTGCTCCAGTCGTTCTCTCCTCTGCTCCAGTCGTTCTCTCCTCTGCTCCAGTCGTTCTCTCCTCTGCTCCAGTCGTTCTCCCCTCTGCTCCAGTCGTTCTCTCCTCTGCTCCAGTCGTTCTCTCCTCTGCTCCAGTCGTTCTCTCCTCTGCTCCAGTCGTTCTCTCCTCTGCTCCAGTCGTTCTCCCCTCTGCTCCAGTTGTTCTCTCCTCTGCTCCAGTCGTTCTCTCTTCTGCTCCAGTCGTTCTCTCCTCTGCTCCAGTCGTTCTCTCCTCTGCTCCAGTCGTTCTCCCCTCTGCTCCAGTCGTTCTCCCCTCTGCTCCAGTCGTTCTCCCCTCTGCTCCAGTCGTTTTCTCCTCTGCTCCAGTCGTTCTCTCCTCTGCTCCAGTCGTTCTCTCCTCTGCTCCAGTCGTTCTCTCCTCTACTCCAGTCGTTCTCTCCTCTGCTCCAGTCGTTCTCTCCTCTGCTCCAGTCGTTTTCTCCTCTGCTCCAGTCGTTCTCTCCTCTGCTCCAGTCGTTCTCTCCTCTGCTCCAGTCGTTCTCCCCTCTGCTCCAGTCGTTCTCCCCTCTGCTCCAGTCGTTCTCCCCTCTGCTCCAGTCGTTTTCTCCTCTGCTCCAGTCGTTCTCTCCTCTGCTCCAGTCGTTCTCTCCTCTGCTCCAGTCGTTTTCTCCTCTGCTCCAGTCGTTCTCTCCTCTGCTCCAGTCGTTCTCTCCTCTGCTCCAGTCGTTCTCTCCTCTGCTCCAGTCGTTCTCTCCTCTGCTCCAGTCGTTCTCTCCTCTGCTCCAGTCGTTCTCTCCTCTACTCCAGTCGTTCTCTCCTCTGCTCCAGTCGTTCTCTCCTCTGCTCCAGTCGTTTTCTCCTCTGCTCCAGTCGTTCTCTCCTCTGCTCCAGTCGTTCTCTCCTCTGCTCCAGTCGTTCTCTCCTCTACTCCAGTCGTTCTCTCCTCTGCTCCAGTCGTTTTCTCCTCTGCTCCAGTCGTTCTCTCCTCTGCTCCAGTCGTTCTCTCCTCTACTCCAGTCGTTCTCTCCTCTACTCCCCTCCTACCCTCCCTCCATCTCCCTTCTTCCCCTTTTCTTTCCCTGTTTCTTTTCCTCCATTCTTCTCCCTCAATCCCCTCAGCCATCACTATTCCACAAAGCCCTGCTACAAGCCCATATCTCTCCTTCTCCCCATCCCTCCATCCATCTTTACTTCTGTTCTGTCATCCTTCAATCACTCATTCTCTCTTTTATCCCTCCATCCATCCCTCTCTCCTCATGGGGGTCTGATTGCATGTGGCTCGCAGCATGGTGCTTTCTTGTCCGTCCCATGTCCCTGTCTCTGTCACAGACACACACACACACACATACACACACACACACACAGCTCCACAATCCCTATCCCTACCCCCCAGTCTCCAGCCAAAATTCGATCTGAACATAGCATGCTGCATCCTACCCAAATCCTAACAATTTGTCATTCTCTGAAATGTGGAATCAAAAGGACAGCATGGAGGAGCAGTTGTGTGTGTGTGTGTGTGTGTGTGTGTGTGTGTGTGTGTGTGTGTGTGTGTGTGTGTGTGTGTGTGCCTCTGTTCCTGTTCTGACGGTAATGCAAGTTTACAAGTCATTTGTCATGGGCGTATCGCAAAGCCACCCCGCGTCTCGGAGCTAAAGGGACAGGGAGGCAGAATGGAAGGTGTGTGTGTGTGTGTGTGTGTGTGTGTGTGTGTGTGTGTGTGTGTGTGTGTGTGTGTGTGTGTGTGTGATGGAGGCAGAACAGAAGAGCGCCGAACCATAGTCTAACGGTAGTGTGGGAGGCATGGGAATTAGCCACAGTGGTCGTCTTTTCAAAGCCCAAACGAGGGAGAGGAGCCACTACACACAACACAAGCGCAGAAACACAGCGGAACGAGGGAGAGGAGCCACTACACACAACACAAGCGCAGAAACACAGCGGAACGAGGGAGAGGAGCCACTACACACAACACAAGCGCAGAAACACAGCGGAACGAGGGAGAGGAGCCACTACACACAACACAAGCACAGAAACACAGCGGAACGAGGGAGAGGAGCCACTACACACAACACAAGCACAGAAACACAGCGGAACGAGGGAGAAGGAGGAGAAAGTGGAGCGAGTGAGGGGAGTTTTAATGTAAACCTGCTTAACTGTGCTTGGGATTTTATTCCTTTCTTTTTTTGACTGTGTCTGAGAGGGCAGAGGTGGCAGCATTAGTGTAGCCTACAGCTGTGTGTGTGCGTGTGTGTCAGAATGTATGAGGTCTCGGGAACACATGTTTTGCTTTACACGAGGGAGAGAGAGCTCCTCGCTTCGCTGCAGACTTCCAATGTAGCTAATCACATGGCTAATTAAGGAGATCACAACACTGTGTGTGTGTATGTGTGTGTGTGTGTGTGTGTGTGTGTGTGTGTGTGTGTGTGTGTGTGTGTGTGTGTGTGTGTGTGTGTGTGTGCGCATGCCCTGCTGGTATAGCCAAGAAGTGAACTATAAATGATGTAGCCTATTTAAATGATTAGCAGAGACTGCGTGGGCCTGATTCAATTCATCGTAAACCAGTCCCACAAACGATGAATTGAATTGTGATTCAGTGGTAATCTCCACACCGGTGATTCAATTCATCGTAAACCAGTCCCTTAAACGGTGAATTGAATTGTGATTCAGTGGTAATCTCCACAACCAGTGATTCAATCCATTGTAAACCAGTCCCTTAAACGATGAATTGAATTGTGATTCAGTGGTAATCTCCACACCGGTGATTCAATTCAACACAACCGTGTCGCCCTAACCTTGCTCATGGACTGAACAATGAATGATCAGCCTTGTAGTTAAACATGTCATTTTAAACACCGTTCTTTCTACAGCTTTTGTTCCACGTAGATCCTCACAGTATTTCACTCTCTCTTCACTGGTTTCCTCTTCAGTCATTTCACTGAGCTATGCGCTTGTTTTGGACTCAGCAGGGAGGTTGGAACACCAATGAGAGAGAGATATAGTAGGGAGATAGGAATGCTATTACAGAGAGGAGATAGTACAAGGGAGAGGGGGTAGAAAGAAGGGAAGAGAATGGGGTAAAGAAAGAGATGTAGAGATTGAGAGGCAGGAATGGCGAAAGGAGCGCGAGAGAGGGGGAGAGATGGAGAAGAGGGGGATGGAGAGAGTAGCAGAGGCCTTACAGCGGCCCTCTCTGTGGAACGAACTAATGGGTGAACTCTAAGTGTTCATAACGACAGTCTCTGAGGACGGCACACACAGACACACACACACACACACACACACACATCTGAAGAGCGACGGGAGAGAGAGGGGGGAGGACAGAGGAGAGAAATCAGGAGCTGTTTCTTGATGGGGGAGTGGAGGGATGAGGAGAGGGGAGACTCTTTAAAAAAAAAAAATTAAACGGGAGAAATGTATCGCTCCCCACTGCTCTCCGAACGGAATAATTAAGCACGGAGATGCAAAAGACTCCTTAATTAGATTTTTTAATTATTTAGGATTTCACTTCTTTCTATAGTGGCCCAATTAAGAAAGCTCATCAGAAAAACTAAAGAGATGAAGAGAGTCTTCTCCTCTTCCTCCCCCTCTTCCTCCCCCTCTCCTCTCTTTTGATTCATGGTGAGGGACAGAATACCTTCTCCCCCTGTTTTGAAAACTTCCCTGATGAAGGAGGGATGGAAAGAAGGAGAGATCTCTTTGCGCTCTGTTTTTAATTAACAGGTGTTGTGATGTAGACTGAGAGGAGGGGTGGAGAGTGGCGGAGCGAGAAAGAGGGAGAGAGGGACAGAATACTCCGAGGGGTTGTTAATAGAAGGACTCTAATGATCATGTAGAAATGATGAAGGTAATTTGACCTCTTTGGAGATAGTCTGAGTTCTAGCTGTTACTGCTGAACAGCTCTTACAGGATATAACGAGAGAGAGCGGGGGAGAGAGAGAGAGCGGGGGAGAGAGAGAGCGGGGGAGAGAGAGAGAGAGAGAGAGCGGGGGAGACTTGTCGTCCTGCCCTGTGGGAACCAGCTAGCTAGCTACAGTAGTGTCTCGTGGTGGGTGTTAATTTTCTAGGACTGCTCACCAGAGGCCTTGCTAAATTAACATCTGATGTGCTCAGAGACTGTCCCAAAAACCCCTGGGGCCCTGTGCTCTACCCCTCCTTCTCTCTCCCCTCCTCTTTTCTTCTGTCTCTCTTGTTCGTCCACATCGCCTGTTTCCAGTGGTTGAGGTGTAATCCCGATTGGGACAGTGAGGTAGCCTATGATGAACACTGAGTAGTAATAAACGGCCACTTAAGGCTTGGAGGGAAAAAGGGAGAGAAAAACTGCCTTCTTCAGCGCTTGTCACTTTCCCTCCTCCGTAGATTCTCTTTGTTCTTTAATCTCTTTCCTCCATTCTCGTTCTCTTTCTCTAAGTGCTGTCAGTCTCTGTCCCTGCAGGTGAGTAAACATACTTATGCTGAGGCGTTAAGAAGGGAGGGAGAGAGAGAAGGAACGAGGGAGGAGAGGAGGAGAAGGCGTTCAGTGTCTTTTTCCTGTAGGGATTTCTCTTTAAATTACCTGTTAAATGGCCTCAAGAGGAAAGTGTGTGTGTGTGTGTGTGTGTGTGTGTGTGTGTGTGTGTGTGTGTGTGTGTGTGTGTGTGTGTGTGTGTGTGTGTGTGTGTGTGCGTGTGCGTGTGCGTGTGTGTGTGTGGTGCTGTAGGCCATTCTCTTTGGTTACACACAAATGCTTCCCCTCTCCAAGGCATGTGGGCTTCATATTAAATTTGAATTAAAGTGATTCTGTCCGTATGTTCTCCTTCTTCTCCTCTCTGTTTCTTGCACACACACACACACACACACACACACACACACACACACACACAGATATAGTGTTGTTCTCAGCGTATAGTTTCTCCCTTGTGGTCTCAGTCGGGTCAGGCAGTGAGCAGTCACTGGTCAGTGTCCTCGTTGACCACAATTAGACCACATAGTCAGAACCAGTCTAGAGGACCAGGAATGCTCGTCCAAAAGGGATCAGGGGTGTGAGTGGGGTGGTGTGATGCTGTGAGTGTGTGGGGTGATTTCTTCCCCCCTTAGGGTGTCTCTGTCCTCTATATCAGACCCTTCTGCTGTGCTGGCACGCGTGCTGCCATGATGCCCAGAACTGGTTCTGAACAGGGGTCCCTCTTCACCCCCACCTGCCATATTTTCACCCCACCATCCCACCAACCTCAAATCTTTGGCAAATCAGTGTGTTTCCTTATGCACAGGAGACTGGTGAATGGGAGGGAGGGAGGGAGGGAGGGAGGGAGAACAGTAAAGGCCCTCCTTTTTCTTTTCCTTTCTTTCCTTTTCTTCTCCCTCCCTCTGTCCACCGGAGAACTTTGAAATAATTTGTGTCTCGTGGGTTTTTACACATTGTAATTTCCAACTAAATGGGACATCTGTTTGAGAAAGGGAAGATTTGCCACGGTTGCCAAGGCAACTATCACTCTGAAGGAGGGGGAAAAAAAGAAGTCCAACAGCTTTTCTGGACAGAATTAGACTGTAGTGGATGTAGCTAACGCACATTATCCCTCCAAGACAAACACAGCTTAGACACATGCTAGTGCCCCTCTCTGTCTTTCGCTCTCTGTCACTCGCTCTCGCCCCCTTTCTCTCTCGCTCTTTCCCTCCTCCCCTCACTTTTTGCCTCACCCCCCTTTTTTTCTTCCATCTCTCTCCCTATCTCTTCTTCTCCCCGCTCCCTCCCTATTTCCCCCCCCCCTCTCTGCAGAATCATAAGAAGAAGAAAAAGATACGCGTCACATTGAGATCTGCCACCAATTAAAAAGGAACGCCCCTCCCCCCTCTCTCCGCTCTTTCCCCCGTCTCCCCCACTGCCGTCTCAACTGTCTCTCCTCCTCTGTGAAGCCACCTCTTCCTCCATGGTAATTGGTCATTATTTAGAACAGGAAGGGACAAATGTGCTTCCCTAGCGCTTCTAAATGCTATTTAAATGGGAATTCATTATGTTCTACGCTAACAGGGTTAGCGCCTAGCGCCACGGCTGTTATTAGGGAAATGTGGAAATGAGACAAGCAGGCAGGCGGCAGTCTAGGCTCAACCATGGGAATCGAAATACGGCAAAGACCTGTTGTCTGGCTGTGGCACTCTACAGAGGTGTGTTTGGAATGGAGTCAGACAAGACCGTGGATGATGCGTGTATGGGCAGGTATGGACACAGGATAACGTCTAGGAGGGCTAGCGTCAGGTATAAGAGGCTAGAGATGTCCGATCTTCTACTCAACCTGCAGCTTATTTCAAAGTGGTTAGTGTGCATTGGACCTTATGGCCATGTTGACCCAGATCAGTGTTCACCAAATGGGAGGTCAACTCATGGCTTTAACATCATGAGCGCTGGCTTGAAACAAGATCCCTATTTTAAGCATTAGGCGGGTCAACGCACAGACAAATCCTTAAGGGGAACCTTGCTGGCATATTTGGGTGTATTCTGTTCCCCACTCTGCCCCCTCCCCTCTTCCTTTCTTGGCCCTCCTCTGCCCTCGTCCTCCTGCCTGCTGGGTTTGGACCCCTCCTCTCCATTGCCGCTCCAGGCACCTCCATATGACACAGCTCTCACCCACCTGCTCTCATCACACACACACGCACGCACGCACACACACACACACGCACACTGGGCTGCTGCAGCTTTCCTCCACCTGCTGCAACAAGGGAGGTTTACAGGATGTTGGAAGCAGGCGCTGCCTACACCCCTACCTCTCCACACACACATGCTGCTGACAAACACACACATTGAACGCACACACACATTGAACACACACACGTACATCCACAGAGAGAACTTCCTCATCCCCTTACTCTTTCTTTGTCTGCCAATCTTCCTGTCTGTCTGTCTGTCTGTCTGTCTGTCTGTCTGTCTGTCTGTCTGTCTGTCCGTCGGCCTCTCTTTCCCCCCCATGTTTCTCTTCTTCTCTCATTCTCTCCTTCCTTTCTCTCTTTAACACTTTTCTGTCAAGTGTATCCACTTTGCGAGAAGACGTAGGTGGCGGCATGTGGACGTCCACATGAAATCCCCCCCCCCCCCCCCCACCCTGGCGGCAACGTTAGTGCAACGTGTCTCTGTGCATCCTGTGAGATCAGCATCCGACGGGAGCTCATTATCGCTGGGCATGAAGTCGTCTGTCAGGACCCAGCAGATTTGTCATCTCTCAGTACCTCGCACTACCCATCCAGGGATAGGGGGAGGAGAGGGAGAGAGGAGGGGGGGGGGTTTGTTCGGGGTAGTTGGCTACAGAATCTGGAGAAACTCACAGCATTTCATGACCATCGCAGGGTAACTATTCCCGACAGTGCATTTCATAGGGATCCATGACAGATGTGCCATAGTGTGACTACGCGTCTTAATGTTGGAACCTTGTGAGGAGAAGGTGACATAATTGTGCTTACTGCATATCGCTTGAGATTGTATCGGCGACTTTGTTGTAACTTATAAATTCATGGTAAAAATACTTGTTTTGAAAAAGGGCAGTAAATTGCTGAGACATTGTCAATAAAAGCGTTCTTTCCTCCTCGTTCTCTCGGGTTAATACGGTAAGAAATGCTTTTAGCCTGATTTAGTTTCAGAGCTTCACTTTCTGTTTTATGGTGCGATGTAAAACACCAGAAATATTAGTGATAATACGATAGTGAACGACCCAGATGTCATATTCTGCCGTGTAGCCCGAAGTTCCTTCAAAGTCCTGTGTCTGTTTAACGTTTACATTTACGTCATTTAGCAGACGCTCTCATCCAGAGCGACTTACAAATTGGTTTAACTACTAGTAGTCTGTCCTAAGTCCCACTTTAATGCATGTCACTGATGTAGTTTTGACGTGTGTGCAGATGTACAGTTGCGAAGCGTAAGCTATAGCACAGGTATAGCAGAGACGTGTGTGAGAGGCTCAGTCCCTGATCAAACACGGTTTCCTCTGAGATTGGGAGATTCGGACTGGGCTAGTTTCTGCTGATCCGTACTTTTCTGTTTCTGAAAAAAAAGGGGGGGGGTGAGGAACGCGAGGACGAACAGGGATGCGTTTGTCTTTTCTGAAATCCGACTTGATTACAGAGGAAGAGCAGCAGGCAGGAGAGAGGGAGAGGAAGAGTGACAGAGGAAGAGAGGAGAGCAGGAACAAGAGACACATCTATTCATCTGTCACTAACCCTACGCATCAGTCCCTCTGTTGCTCTCTCTCTCTCTCTCTCTCTCTCTCTCTCTCTGTCTCTCATTCCTCTTTCTTTATCTATCTGGTGGTACGTCTGTATCACTCTTTTTTTCCATTTCTAATTCTTCCTTCTCTTTTCTGTCTTTGTCTACCCGTCTCTCCTTCTCCCTACAGTATATCATATATTTCTCTTCCCCCTATTTCTTCCTCTCCTAATTCCCTCCATCCCTCATCGTTCCCCTTTAGAGGAAGTCTGCCTGCGTTTTATTAAATGTGGGAAACATCAGTCTATAGGGAGACTGAGACCTGCCAGGTGTGTGTGTGAGTGTGTGTGTGTGTGTGGGTGTGTGTGTGTGTGTGTGTGTGTGTGTGTGTGTGTGTGTGTGTGTGTGTGTGCGAGCGTGCGTGCGTGCGTGTGTGTGTGTGTGTGCGCATGTGAGTGTGTGAGAGAGTGTTTGTGCATGCGAGTGTGTGAAAGAGTGTTTGTGCATGCGAGTGTGTGAAAGAGTGTTTGTGCATGCGAGTTTGTGCATGCGAGTGTGTGTGCATGTGAGTGTGTGAAAGAGTGTGTGTGCATGTGAGTGTGTGATCGACACGGGGCGGTGGGAACAATGTTTCAGCATTTCACCAAACAAGCAGAATTAATGACAGAGTGGAGGAGTAGATATGAGAGAGAGAGAGAGAGAGAGAGAGACGGGTGACAAACACAGGTGGGAGCTCTGGGATTTATGGGGGGGGTTAGTGGTTGGTTTAGACAGCAGCTGCGCTTCATTGACGGGGCTCGCTGTGGGAATGGATGAAACCAGCTTGATTTGACAAAGAAATGTAGATTTTCGAGAGGAAATGTACAGCCAGCTTCACAGCTATATAATATTGTTGTGTGCTGCTGCTAGTTTAATAAAGATTAGTTTTTTATTGACAGAATATATGCTCTCCTTTGAGAAAGCCCTATAAGAACAAACATGGAAGGTGTTGG
>NC_042964.1:36174424-36379590 GCF_901001165.1 Salmo trutta
CCGGCCCAATTAATATGCTAAGGCCAATTTAAATGTTTTAAAATTCACTGTGTAAATTATTGAAATTGCTTTCACTGGGAACTTCAGATGTTTCATAAAGTGTTTAGGCTCTGATGTCCCGAAGTGATGGAATTTTAACGGAGTAGATTCAAGCTGAAATGGGACACCGTTTCCCATGATGCATCTCTCACTCTGTCTCCTTAACCTTTGGGACATCACCAAATGTATCCTGCTGTATTATACCATTAGATCTCTTTAATCAAGTATGTGTGTACATGTGTGTGTGCCACCCCCCCCCCCCCCCCCCCCCCACACACACACACTCCTACTTGCATACATACACAAACGGGCAGGAAATTATAAAACAGCCTCCATCTGACGTTCCACTGAAGCGCCGGGCGGCGTGGCGCCGATAAAAGTTGGCTTTTCCAGTGACTGCTCTCTGCAAATGAAAAAAAGCCAGCGGTACGAGAACTAACGGCGGCGTCATCGTGGTTACACACGCGTGGCTTCGCCTTACGGTACAGAGGAAGATGGATCTGAGGACTCATTGTTAGTGACATGTTCATTTCTCCACCGTCACTCACCCACCAGAGGCGTCCGCTATCAAAGTGAAGGGACACGGACCCAGCCGCCAAGTCCCTCTCTTCCTCTCTCCTCTTTTTCTCTCTTCTCTCTTCTCCTCCCGTCCTGGAAGGCTCCAATGCCGACTGTTGAATCAAGCGGACGTTAATGTTTAATGTTGAGGTTTTATATCCTAGCGCTTTCTGCCTGCTCCTCTACGGTTCTGTCTAATTTATACTATTGCACTTTGTACGTGGCAGCAGTGGTGTTTAATTCCAGTTCGGAGGGAGTTGATTTGATTTGTCAGAGCAGATGATGGAGGTTCAGAGGTTAAGTGCCATTTTGGCTATAACACTTAATCTGTCCCCCCGCAGGGCTCTCCCCCCGCAGGGTTCTCCCCCCTTCGGGCTCTCCCCCCGCAGGGTTCTCCCCCCTTCGGGCTCTCCCCCGGTAGGGCTCTCCCCCCGCAGGGTTCTCCCCCCGTAGGGCTCTCCCCCCATAAGGCTCTCCCCCTATCAGAGTTCTCCCCCCGTAGGGCTCTCCCCCCGCAGGGTTCTCCCCCCGTAGGGCTCTCCCCCCATAAGGCTCTCCCCCTATCAGGGTTCTCCCCCCATAGGGCTCTCCCCCCGCAGGGTTCTCCCCCCGTAGGGTTCTCCCCCCGTAGGGCTCTCCCTTATTAGAGATGATGATCTGATGGGTGATTGTGTTGACAGTGATATGATATACTGTATTAATCTCTCTCTCCTCTCTCTATCTCTGAGCCAGGCAGCCATGGTACTATGGCTGGGGGTTCAACCTGCCAAGAGGTCAGGCTCTGCTGGACAAGTGGAACCAGATCCCCGACTCCACCGACATACTGGTCACACACTGCCCCCCACTGGGTGAGGGAGACATTACACCTGGGGGACACAATCACGAGACATCACACGTTACACACGTTACATACACACGCACATTCACACACGCACATGTGCGCACACTCAGTGCTTTGATAGACTGTCAAATAAGTAATACTTTTTGAATAATCTGTAATTTATTCCTGTTATCATCCTCGTGTAAATATCTACCCACACTTACATACACATTTGCATAACACACGCACACTTTCACAGCCCATCTCCCGCTGCAGCTGGGAGATGCTCAGACGAGTGTGTGTGATTGATTTCTGTGGCTGCTGCGTGGCGTCTCGCCTCTAAACACAGGGAGTTATTTTCCGTTCAGTTTAGCCAAGTGTCTCCAGCTCCCCTCTCCTCATAAGCCACCGGCATATGGAGCAGCTACAGCGGGCCACTAATGCCTATTAGAGGGAGAGACAAAGAGAGGGATAGAGAGGAGGGGGAGAGAGAGGGAGAAAGAGGTGGGGAAGAAGGAGAGAGAGCGAGAGAGAGGAGGCTGGGGAGGAGAAGGAGAGAGAGGGAGAAAAGGGTAGGGGGAGAGTACAGAGTGCGAGAGGTGGGGATGAGAGAGAGAGAGAGACAGAGGGAAAGAATGAAGAGGACAGAGGTGTGAGGGAGTGAAGAGAGAGATGGACAGAGAACTACAGAGAGAGCGTTGGTCTAGAGAGAGAGGAAGAGAAAGACACAACAGGAAAGCGAGGGGCTAGACGAAAAGTGACCGAGTAAAAAGAGAGAGGCGCAGTTCGTTCGCACTGCGGCAAAACCCGTCGTCTTTTATGGGGCGCGATAAAGCCATGGAACGGAGATGGAGGAGAGGAGGAATATGGCCTCTTTTTATCTAGCGCTGAGGAGGAAGTTACACAGGAGGAACAAATCTGTATGAAAGCTGTTTACTCACCAGCTGCCTTAAAACAAGCAGAGAATTAGTTGAGTGTCCAGAAATGGAGACAGAGCCATTACTCTTCACATCACAAAAGTCTCCACGGACTTGTAAAGTAGCCCAAAGTGATTTGAGTTTTTTTTGTTTGTTGCTGAATTACATTTACTTATTTCGAGCTTTTCACTAGATTTCAAAGCACTTTGTGTCACCCCATCTACCACCAATGTGTGCATGGCACAAGACCAGTCCTGATAGTGTTTCTATAGACTCAGCGGTATGCTTCCTATAGAAGTGACACTAAATCAGTCTCTCTCTCTCTCTCTCTCTCTCTCTCTCTCTCTCTCACCCGTGTCACATTGTGTGTAGGGTTCCTGGACTGGGTTCCTAAGAAGATGCAGCGGGTGGGCTGTATGGAGCTGCTCAACACTGTCCAGAGGAGAGTACAGCCCAAGCTGCACGTGTTTGGACACATCCACGAAGGTACACACACACACACACACTTTCATTCTGTATAAATGAGGTTTCTCATACTGCTACACAAGCCTACATGTTTAGATTATCGATCTTGTAGCACAACGCCTTTGGAATGCGCCATTATGACTCGTTTATGGATTCTTGCCACAAGGCTGTATTTGATTCTATTAAAGGCATACATTATGCCTGGAAGAGGTACTGCAGCGTCTCATCCAGGCCAGGGGGGACTGGGAGGCCTTCTCTCCAGGCTGAGAGATTCTTTTTTTGGGGTTAGCAGGTCAGCGTGGGTCCCCTGGAGCACCATGGCCCCTTCGGAGAGGACCAGATTAGTAACTAGATCAGATTCACACAGGGAGGAACAGGCCGGATTTAGCCCTGCGTGTGGATCTGAGCGACTGAGATAGATTGGGAGCAAGGAAGACGGGAGAGAAAAGGAATTGTAGCTTTTGTCATTTGTCACACGTTCTTTACATCAGACCGGTTCATTCTGAGTGATCGAAAAAGGCCAAAAAGTATCTCACCTGTAAACCATTTCCTACATGTCAAACCCAGATGCAGTCGCCGCTGTCAGTGTGAAATGTGGAGAGTTGTGTCAATAAAGGGAAATGTAGAGAGAGTGTAAAGAAGTCAATGAATAAATGAGTGGTACTGTCAGTCTGTCTTTCTCTCCCTCTCTAACAGTCGTCTCCCCTCCTCTCCCTCCTCCAGGTTATGGTATGATGACAGACGGCACCACCACGTTCGTCAACGCCTCGGCCTGCACCGTCAACTTCCAGCCCATGAACCCGCCCATCGTCTTCGACCTGCCCAATCCCACCAGGACCACATGACTAGAGAAGCCCCGCCCTGCTGAGCCCCCCTCCAATCAGGAGCCAAGTGGTGGGAAGGCAGATAGGTGAGGGTGGTGGGCAGGTGTTGGTGGAGTACTGTATATAGTCAGGGCTCTAACGGATTGCTGTGTGTGTGTGTGTGTGTGTGTGTGTGTGTGTGTGTGTGTGTGTGTGTGTGTGTGTGTGTGTGTGTGTGTGTGTGTGTGTGTGTGTGTGTGTGTCCAAGTCTCTTACAGACGATGTGTGTGTCTAAAGAGACAGGCGCTGTTGCCAATCCTCACTTGGCAAATCCATCGATGTTCTTTTATATACTGTCATTCCTTTATTTCAACAAAAGCTCTTACAAACGCGAAGGTAAAAGACAGACCCCAGATGCCTCGTCTATCATATGAATATGTCAGCATTAGTCTGTAAATCTTCTGTTGCACTTCTACTGCACTGACAATCTGACCTGGCTGTCAGGTAGAGAAGAGGACAGGGGGAACTGTGTCTGCTGTGTCATTGTTTTTCTCTCAGAAGAAGACACTGGATAACTCTCATTCTCTCCTTGCTTCCTCATAGAGGACTCTGTTAAAGCCACCAGTGGAAGTGGCTCATTGGCGACGTTTTGACATTGTGACAGTGTGGTCCACCGTTCATTTGAGACCTTCCCTGGGGAGTGATTGAACACTTACCAGTAGGGTTTCAGAACATTAACCCAATGTCCATGTTTGACTTTGTGGAGCTGTTTGCCAGCACAGAATGGATACCCCTGACAGTACTCTGATATCACACTTCCTGCACTGAAGATTAAAACACTGCTTTCCCCTCATCCCTTTTTCTCTTGATCCCTCTTTTCCTCTGCCCCTCTAGTTTCACTCTCTCTCTCTCTCTCTCTCTCTCTCTCTCTCAGGCCTTGGGCATGGTGGTGTGTGTGTGTGTGTGAGATCAAAGTGTGTGTGTGTGTGTGAGAGAGATCAAAGTGTGTGTGTGTGTGTGTGTGAGGGCAGCGGGAGGTCTCTGCCACGGGCTGTGTGTGAGTATAAGTGTCAAACGTGTTGACACCACTCCCCTGGGTCTCATTACAACTCTCAGTAAGCCTCTTAACCAGGGGAGAGGGATCTCTTCTCTTCCTCTCTTCCCTTCTGTTTTTTCCCCCTCTCTCCTTTTCCCCCCCTCCATCCCTCGTTGCATGTGTAATAAGCTCACCGTCTCATCCCTGGCTCATGTGCCGTGATCCTGACAAGTTTATTCCGAGGTCACCGGCTGAGAAGTCTGCAAGATTTGGATTCCTGGTACGGAATACTGGAAATACGTAATAGCCAAACGGAGCGGATTGGCTAATGTGTTCGCTTCCGACCCTGTACAGAAGCAGCGGTGTCTGGAATGTTCTCGCTGCTCCATGGTGCCCTTTCTGGGAGAGATGTATCACGGGAATGAACTTTGAACTCTTAGTGGACCAATGGATGACGATGAGGTGTAGGCCTAATGTACCGTAACTGGTCAAGAAGTCGGAACTGTACATCTACGTCACGTCATTGTAAAAACATGTTAGCAATCAAGGAGTACTTCAAATGTTGGTAAATATGTGTGTGTTGTTAAAAAAAGAGCCAGTGCAGAAACAATGTTTACATTTTATTCTAAGTTCAGTTCTTTCTTGTATAGGCTAATAAATGCTTATTACTGTATATTAATATCTGCACTATGTTACACTCTAAAAAATGCTGGGTTGTTTGGTTGACTCAACTCACGAGTTGTTGTCTTTAAAAACTTCAGGGTTATCGATGCTGGGTGCTGGGTTATTGCTGCCGGGTTATTGAGTTATGACCCAGCGGGTGTCACAGTTGTCTTCAGTGAAATAGGACCAAGGCGCAGCGGAAGTATGGATACTCAAAAAAAAGGAGTAGAGCATCCACTTGAAACAAACAAAACAACAAACAATACTCACAACAGCAACAGCGTTGCAGGCTCAAACAAAACGCAGCAGTGCACACAACAATTCCCCACAACCCCAAAAGGCAAAGTAGGCCACTTATGTGTGACTCCCAATCAGCCACAACCCTCTACAGCTGTGCCTGATTGGAAGTCACACGGCCAAAATTAATGAAACAACACAAACACACAGACTCTTCTGCCACGTCCTGACACAACTACACCCTCTACTGGTCAGGACGTGACAGTACCCCCCCCCTTAAAGGTGCTAACCCCGGAAGCACCTTTAAAACAAAACCCAAAAACAAAAACAACCCCAAACAACAAAACAAAAATTCCCCACTACTAAAGGGAGGGAAGGGAGGGTGGCTGCCGTCAACGACGGCACTGTGCTACACCCCCCCTCCCCAACCCACCTATATCAGGAGGTGGCTCCGGTTCTGGCCTTTCCTGGCAGTCGGGCAACTCTGGCAGTTCGGGGCATTCTGGCCAGTCTGGCAGCTCGGGGCAGTCTGGCAACTCGGGGCAGTCTGGCAACTCGGGGCAGTCTGGGCAGTTTGGCAGCTCGGGACAGTCTGGGCAGTCTGGCAGCTCGGGACAGTCTGGGCAGTCTGGCAGCTCGGGACAGTCTGGGCAGTCTGGCAGCTCGGGACAGTCTGGGCAGTCTGGCAGCTCGGGACAGTCTGGGCAGTCTGGCAGCTCGGGACAGTCTGAGCAGTCTGGCAGCTCGGGACAGTCAGGGCAGTCTGGCCACTCCGGCGGTTCAGGGCAGTCTGGCCACTCCGGCGGTTCAGGGCAGTCTGGCCACTCCGGCGGTTCAGGGCAGTCTGGCCACTCCGGCGGTTCAGGGCAGTCTGGCCACTCCGGCGGTTCAGGGCAGTCTGGCCACTCCGGCGGTTCAAGGCAGTCTGGCCACTCCTGCGGTTCAGCGCAGTCTGGCCACTCCGGCGGTTCAGCGCAGTCTGGCCACTCCGGCGGTTCAGCGCAGTCTGGCCACTCCGGCGGTTCAGCGCAGTCTGGCCACTCCGGCGGTTCAGCGCAGTCTGGCCACTCCGGCGGTTCAGCGCAGTCTGGCCACTCCGGCGGTTCAGCGCAGTCTGGCCACTCCGGCGGTTCAGCGCAGTCTGGCCACTCTGGCAGTTCAGCGCAGTCTGACCTCTCTGGCGACTGTTGACTGACGGGCAGCTCTGACGACTGTTGACTGGCGGGCAGCTCTGACGACTGTTGACTGGCGGGCAGCTCTGACGACGGTTGACTGGCGGGCAGCTCTGGTAATGGTTGACTGGCGGGCAGCTCTGACGACTGTTGACTGGCGGGCAGCTCTGACGACTGTTGACTGGAGGGCAGCTCTGACGACTGTTGACTGGCGGGCAGCTCTGGTGATGGTTGACTGGCGGGCAGCTCTGACGACTGTTGACTGGCGGGCCGCACTGACGACTGTTGACTGGCGGTTGGTGCCTGATTGGAAGTCACACGGCCAAAATTAATGAAACAACACAAACACACAGACTCTTCTGCCACGTCCTGACCCAACTACACCCTCTACTGGTCAGGACGTGACAGCGGGTCAGATCAGAAGACAGGAGGCGTAGTTTAGTAGGGGGGTGGCTTTCAGATACTGTAGTTCTGTTCAGCCAGCCATGAGAGTAAATTACATTCCTGTTCATCTGTTCTGTTGCATAGTTGTCACATATTAAGGTCGAACATTTAACATTTTGTAGCTTCAATGACGCTTACAGAAGTGTATAAGTTCCCTAAAACCTATGTAAATCCCATTGTTGGGATACAATAAGGTGGTATACCTTATAATAAATAATCTTAATTTTTTTCTTTTGGAAAAGTTTTTATTGTCACAATTCCTTTAAAAGCAGCTCATATTTATATTTTTACATCATTTATACACATAGAAACGGCATGAAGGCATAAAACACAGCATTTGATTGTTACATTTAAATTTGTTAAAAAGTACATGTTGTTGAAACCAATAAAAACAACCATGAGCGAAAGTACTTTTCATTGTAAAAAAACATCAAATCTGTAAAAGCCATTTAAAATGTGTACAAGTGGTCTAAAAAGGCAAAACATTTTTAAGACATGAAAAACATGTTAAAAAGTCACTTGTTAAAAGCTGTCTTCGGTCTTTTGTACAGGAGCGGGGTGAGTCCTTATCAAACTTGCCTCCTCCTGCTCTTCCGAATCAGTCATCGTCCCGTCCTTCGGGGCCCAGAGGAGATGCCTCCCCTAGGTGCATCGCCCTAGGCGCCGCAGCGCTGTCAGGCCGTGGCCGCGGGGACCTTGAGTGTTGTGGGGGACCCTTCACCTGGGGTCGAGGCCCCCTTCCTTCTGTACCACCCCAGGGCCTCTGTGGCTACCATGGCCACTGCCTGGGGGGTGGTGTCGACCTGTTTCGCTACCAGCAGGTTGCGGGAGGACCACAGCGCTGCCTTCAGACACCTGAGGGTGGGCCAGAGCTTGGTGAAGGCCTTTGATGGAATAGGCCTTCGGCCCACCCCATACAGCACGAGCTGGGGCGTTAGGTCCTCCCCTGCTGGCAGACACGAGGAGATCAGGGGGCCTACTTCCTTCCACAGGTCCCCGGCGGCTCTGCACTCCCAGAGCAGGTGCCTCACCGACTCTTCTTGGCCACAGCCTTGTCGGGGGCACGCGGATGTCCTCGCCATGCCCGGGAGTGCATCATAATCTTAATATTACAGACGAATGTGTGAAAAACATGTTATTGACATTTTAATTTGCAGTATGTACATTTACGATGATGAACAGGAATGACATTTACTCTCACGGGTGGCCAATAAGATCTAGCTGAAAGCCACGCCCCTAGTAAACCACGCCTCCTGAAAATAACCTAAGGATTACGTTAAATAAGACCCAGCTTCTAGGTCAACCCAGCATGAGAGTCAAAAATACCCAGCTGATGGTTACATTAACCCATGTTTGGGTAATCCCAACTACCCAACATGTTGGGTCATTCATGCAACCCAACGGGCTTGGTCAAAATAACCCAACATGTGTTCTGTCCACTATTTAACCAACGCTAAATTGGGTTGTGTTTAGCCTATCATTTTTTTGAGTGCACGGGGTGTCCGTGTAGCTATTATTAACTCTTTCATGTTGTCAAGCAGTTGTCTGCGTAAAAAAGGGTAACATTTTTCTTTCGAAAGAACTTGTGAATGAGCGTCCTTCCTCTGCTCGTCTGGAAGCCTTTGGTTGGCTAGCTGAGCTCAAAGTGTGGTTAGCATAACATGACAACATCCCTGTTTGATCTCTCTCTGCTCTCAGACATTATATATGAGCATCCCCTCTGGCTATGTTTTATTCCCAGGGTCACTGGGCTTTCACTGCTGTTCTGCACATTGTGCTAGCTGGGCTACGTCTTAATGGGGCAGATCAGTGGGCTGTTGTAGGAATAGGATAGAGTGTTTACAGATAAGTGCTTGTGAATACTGTATGTGGGTGTATACCTGTGTGCGATTGTGTGTGTGGATAGAGCCACAGGGTAAGCATCCTGAGAACATGCTTGGGGGGGGGGGGGGGGGGGGGTCTGTATCATCGTACTTTCTTTTAAGGATTTCTGCGGGGGAAAATGTCTGTTTGTTTTTCGCCATTTCTTACTATTCTCTTTCAACCATAACTTTGAAATGTCTCACTTTTTATGCACTGTGCCTCAATAGCTGTATTCTGTATTTCCTGTTTTCTTTGAAAACTCAGAAGTTTTGCCGTTGTATTTCTCGTTCGTTCCTTGGGGCATGCTGTTCTGAATCTAATAACTTTTGATGACAATCTGCTTGTATTGTATATCATTGTTACCATTGTTTGGGATATACTAACTATTGTTTTTTTTATTGCTTTAATGATGTACAATATTTTTTCATGTGAAAAGAGAAAAAAATCCAACCATTTTAGAATGGTATTGTATAATGTGTTGCCCCTGGAGACAACTCTGTAAATGTAAAATACCTTTCTTAAAACTACCTGCTTCTGGTTTTCTGAGAGATTATCTACACAAATTTAATTAAACCTTATCTGTGACCAATGGATCATCCCTCCTTTTCTTCCCCAAACTCTTTCTTTGTGTAAGTTTTCCTTTTTCCTGGCGATTATTTGAAAAAAAATTCAACTTGGCTCTTTTGCACCAATCAAACGTATCTGTGTCTCATATCAATTATGTGGGCCGGGACCAGAGGTAATTTCCAGTGTCTAAACCTGAGTTCTTCATGTCTCATTTGATAGCTTGGTTCTTCCACACCTCTGCACATTCTAATGAGAACCCTCGTTCAAATAATTACAGCAGTAATCCCAGAGGAGATGGGGTAATTTATTTGCGGATGGTTTTTCGCTTTACACCATTATTACAGTACCTTTCATATAGACTCCCATCTCCTCTCTCTCTCTCTTTATTTTCCTTCTATCCATCCCTCCCTCTCTCTCTTTGTCTGTCTTTCCACGGTCTCACACTCCATCTCCATTGCCCCCTTCCGTTTCTCTCTCTCTCCATCTTTCTGTAGATTATTTAAATAATGATATCTCTCTCTCTCTCTCTCTCTCTCTGGGTTCTGTCTTGCAACGGTGATGCCGTCTATCTCATGAATGACAAATGCCCTCTCCTTCTCCTTGTCATCCATTTCGTTTCCCGTCAGATGAGAACAAAGACAGTCCCCTGCGTGTAGCAGCATCCGTACATCATCCAAAAGCACTTTATTTGGTTGGGTTTGGTTCGGAAAGCAATCAGTATCATAAAGTCACACAGCAGAGAGATAAATCGGTATACTAGAGGGAGAAAAAGCTGTAGATATGCCAGGGGAAGATATTGGGAGAAAACCCTCAACAATATATATTTTTCATAATACATCACTTTATATGTTTTAATTTATATGACATGATTTTGTAATAATTCGGTGTATCCCTCCTTCGCTCAGTGGTGCAGTAAAATGATAGCGATCAATATGGGCTGATTTATCAGTGATAACTAGCTAAACCTTCACAGGAGCCTACAGTTGGGCCCTAGTTAGAGGGCAGAGGTTAGAGGTCAGTGTAGGAAGCCCCGTAGGAAGTCTTTGTAGGAGATCTTCCCCGTAGTGTTCTTGTCAAAGATAGAGGTGAGGTGGAAGAATTCCTCCTCGGATAGGTTCACTATGAACTGCCTTAGCACCTGTAGTAATACACAATCAGGATTATCTGCTGTGTGTGTGTGTGTGTGATTGTGTGACTGTCACGTGTGTGACATGTTATTAGTCTACAGCTTTTTAAATAATGGTCAAACAGTAGATTGTTGGACTATACCTTTCTGAATTCCTTGATGGAGATTTTGCCACTGTGGGTGTGGTCGAAGGTAACAAAGTTTTGCCTCATGGAGCGCCAGGACTGCTGGACCGGGTCATAAAGCCTCAGCATGGTTTCCACACACTGTCTACTGAAAACATCCACACTCATCTGGACCACAACCGGACCGCATCAGGACCACACAGGACCGGAGAAGACCAGAGAGGACAGAGCAGAGTTAACAAACACCTAAAGTAATCATTCCGATGGTGATGTCGCTATTTTGTACACATTAAATGATGAGTTTAACTCCGTAAAGTAGCAGTTCTATGAACTTGTTCTGAAAGACCGTTCCAGCATTAAGCACAAAAGGGGTAGACTCCTTGCTCCGGCCACATGCTACGCCACGCCCACGGACGTTAGTTTCCTCTCCGCTATGAGTCTGGATCTGAGTACCTCCCCGACTCTTCACCGAATGCAAACATATTCTGGGCTGTCTGATTGGAACACACATGGGTACAGTTTGATTGGTTAAAGACGATCCTCGTCACCACAAACGACTTGAATGACGGCAGTCTCAGACTAATGTATGTGGCGGACGACAGAGCAGCAGCAGAATCATTTAGTGTGAGTCGTCAGGCTAGGTCTCTGATTTATCACACAGATGGTTGGTTTGGTTAGTAGATAATGAGGGTTATAATTGTGAACCAAAGCCAGTACGAGAGGGGGTTTGGATGGTTTGCAGCTCGCAGGTTGCCAGACAAGCTCTCACCCACTCACTCTGGTGAGGCTTGGGGCCCTGCTTAATGCTAATGTTTAGTAGCCCATTGGGCGGGGATCTTCTCCAACCTGGCCACCCGCGTGTCATTTTTTGAAGCTTTTATTAACATACCTCATTGTGCCAAAAGCACACAAATCACCAAACTTGACAAATATGGTTGTCAAGGAGACAGCAGAGAGCCCGAGGGTGGGAGAGGTCCCCACTGAGTATACACAATCTGGAAACCCACCACCACCCCCTCGTTTTACTTTACATTCCCACTCCCCGGACACCGTCCCCAGAAAAAGGGACAGTTAATGAGCCAACAACGGACCAGAGAGAGAGAAAAGAGTAGTATGATAAAAGAGGAATATAAAATATATTTTTTCTCTCTCTCCCCAAATACTAATTTACCACAGTTCCTGCAGTAAAAACATTTATGTTCATACAGCACCGTGTTGACAGTATGTTAAACTGGGGTGTACAATACCAGTGTAGTAGGGAGAGGTAGTTAAACAGGGGTGTACAATACAGGTGTAGTAGGGAGAGGTAGTTAAACAGGGGTGTACAATACAGGTGTAGTAGGGAGAGGTAGTTAAACAGGGGTGTACAATACAGGTGTAGTAGGGAGAGGTAGTTAAACAGGGGTGTACAATACAGGTGTAGTGGGGAGAGGTAGTTAAACAGGGGTGTACAATACAGGTGTAGTAGGGAGAGGTAGTTAAACAGGGGTGAACTAGTGGGAGAGGTAGTTAAACAGGGGTCTGCAATACAGGTGTAGTAGGGAGAGGTAGTTAAACAGGGGTGAACTAGTGGGAGAGGTAGTTAAACAGGGGTGTACAGTACCGGTGTAGTGGGGAGAGATAGTTAACCAGGGGTGAACTAGTGGGAAAGGTAGTTAAACAGGGGTCTGCAATACAGGTGTAGTAGGGAGAGGTAGTTAAATCAAAATCAAATCAAATCAAATTTATTTATATAGCCCTTCGTACATCAGCTGAAATCTCAAAGTGCTGTACAGAAACCCAGCCTAAAACCCCAAACAGCAAGCAATGCATGTGAAAGAAGCACGGTGGCTGGGAAAAACTCCCTAGGAAAAACTCCTGAGAAAGGCCAAAAACCTAGGAAGAAACCTAGAGAGGAACCAGGCTATGAGGGGTGGCCAGTCCTCTTCTGGCTGTGCCGGGTGGATATTATAACAGAACATGGTCAAGATGTTAAAATGTTCGTAAATGACCAGCATGGTCAAATAATAATAATCATAGTAATTGTCGAGGGTGCAACAAGCACGTCCGGTGAACAGGTCAGGGTTCCGTAGCCGCAGGCAGAACAGTTGAAACTGGAGCAGCAGCATGGCCAGGTGGACTGGGGACAGCAAGGAGTCATCATGCCAGGTAGTCCTAGGGCTCAGGTCCTCCGAGAGAAAGAAAGAAAGAAAGAAAGAGAGAATTAGAGAGAGCATATTTACATTCACACAGGACACCGGATAAGACAAGAGAATACTCCAGATGTAACAGACTGACCCTAGCCCCCCGACACATAAACTACTGCAGCATAAATACTGGAGGCTGAGACAGGAGGGATCAGAAGACACTGTGGCCCCATCCGATGATACCCCCGGACAGGGCCAAACAGGCAGGATATAACCCCACCCACTTTGCCAAAGCACAGCCCCCACACCACTAGAGGGATATCTACAACCACCAACTTACCGTCCGAAGACAAGGCCGAGTATAGCCCACAAAGATGTCCGCCACGGCACAACCCAAGGGGGGGGCGCCAACCCAGACAGGAAGACCACGTCAGTGGCTCAACCTACTCAAGTGACGCACCCCTCCCATGGACGGCATGGAAGAACACCAGTAAGTCAGTGACTCAGCCCCTGTAAAAGGGTTAGAGGCAGAGAATCCCAGTGGGAAGAGGGGAACCGACAAGGCAGAGACAGCAAGGGCGGTTCGTTGCTCCAGCCTTTCCGTTCACCTTCACACTCCTGGGCCAGACTATACTTAATCATAGGACCTACTGAAGAGATAAGTCTTCAGTAAAGACTTAAAGGTTGAGACTGAGTCTGCGTCTCTCACATGGGTAGGCAGACCATTCCATAAAAATGGAGCTCTATAGGAGAAAGCCCTACCTCCAGCCGTTTGCTTAGAAATTCTAGGGACAATTAGGAGGCCTGCGTCTTGTGACCGTAGCGTACGTGTAGGTATGTACGGCAGGACCAAATCGGAAAGATAGGTAGGAGCAAGCCCATGTAATGCTTTGTAGGTTAGCAGTAAAACCTTGAAATCAGCCCTTGCCTTAACAGGAAGCCAGTGTAGGGAAGCTAGCACTGGAGTAATATGATCACATTTTTTGGTTCTAGTCAGGATTCTAGCAGCCGTATTTAGCACTAACTGAAGTTTGTTTAGTGCTTTATCCGGGTAGCCGGAAAGTAGAGCATTGCAGTAGTCGAGCCTAGAAGTAACAAAAGCATGGATTAATTTTTCTGCGTCATTTTTGGACAGAAAGTTTCTGATTTTTGCAATGTTACGTAGATGGAAAAAAGCTGTCCTTGAAGCAGTCTTGATATGTTCTTCAAAAGAGAGATCAGGGTCCAGAGTAACGCCGAGGTCCTTCACAGTTTTATTTGAGACGACTGTACAACCATCCAGATTAATTGTCAGATTCAACAGAAGATCTCTTTGTTTCTTGGGACCTAGGACAAGCATCTCTGTTTTGTCCGAGTTTAAAAGTAGAAAATTTGCAGCCATCCACTTCCTTATGTCTGAAACACAGGCTTCTAGCGAGGGCAATTTTGGGGCTTCACCATGTTTCATTGAAATGTACAGCTGTGTGTCGTCCGCATAGCAGTGAAATTTAACATTATGTTTTCGAATGACATCCCCAAGAGGTAAAATATATAGTGAAAACAATAGTTAAACAGGGGTGTACAGTACCGGTGTAGTGGGGAGAGGTAGTTTGGCGGTTTGAAGTTGAGGAGGAAGTGACGTAGGAAGTCAGGATATGACATGCGCCCACTGTCCCTCATGTCGAACTTTACGGCCAGCCGATCTAGCTCCGTTGAGGCCTTGGAGGATGTCTGTGACACACACACACACACACACACACACACAGCCAGGTATGTAAGTGATTTTAATCAATCAAATTGTTTTGAGGTGGATTGCGAATTGAAGTTACATAAAATAATTATTGACTGGGGATAGCGAATCAGGCACTGCGCTGTACGTATATCACTCTGTGATTGGTTGTTTACCCAGGAAGCAGTTTGTGCTGATCTCTCTGTCTCTGTCCTCTTCCCTGCACCTCTGGATGTCCCTGCAGCAGCCCTGCACCTCCCCCTTCAGCCTCCTCTCCACCTCCCCACAGTCCACCAGGGGGCTTTCCCTGTCTCACCCCGCCGTGGACGGACACCTGGCCCTGCTGGACACACCCACCTCCGACTGGCAAGAGGGGGACAAGGACAGGGGGATTGATAATGTGTGTTACTTTCAGTCTTAGATTAGAAGACATTATGATTTGGATGCCATCCTAGTTAGGATTGGATATCACTTCTGGTCATCCCCAGAAGCTTACAGAACTAACCCTAATTAGGATGGCTTACATAAAGCACCTTTTACATTTTTTTTAATTTAACCTTTATTTTACTAGGCAAGTCCGTTAAGAACAAATTCTTATTTACAATGACGGCCTAGGAGCAGTGGGGTAACTGCCTTGTTCAGAGGTAGAACAACAGATATTTACCTTGTCAGCTCAGGCATTTGATCTAGAAACCTTTCGGTTACTGGCCCAACGCTCTAGCCTAGTGGACTATCAAATACAAAGATGGAGATAGATATGTAAACTGATAAGCATCATGTATAGAGAGATCCTGTACCTTTGAGCGTTGGAGGTTGCTGCCTGTGGTCTTTGGCCTCTGTAGAGCTAGTGGGGATGATGACCTATCTATGGGGCCAGGGGATGATGGTGATGCGGATTTCAGGGGACAGATGTCCTCTGGGTCTGTGGTCTTGTCCATTATCCCAACAGCTCCACTGGTGTCCTTCAGGAACTCCCTGTACTCCAGATCCCCCAGCACATTCACTGGCAGCTTCTCCCACACCCTCTCAAACTGTGGAGCGAGAGGGATTACACGTTTAGTACACACACATACACATCATACCCCACATTCTCAAACTGATATTCACACGTACACACACCCTCACATTGACACACAAGCTTAATGAACTTCACAGATGACTAACATTCTCAATAAGTAGTCAATAATTATCAACACATACAAATTTGTTTTTGATTGCAATAATTAAAAACTAAGGAAAACTTGGCTGGCAAATACATCAAAAAATGTAAAAAGCTCATTTACACACACACGCACGTATGCCTATTCCTGTTGTTTCTGCATGACAACCCATTGAGAGAGTAGAACTGAATTGTGCCAAGTATTTTTGTTGTTGTAAGAGCTTAAATAAATAAAAAATGTAAGAAGCTATACTGTATGAGCCTACTGAGACCAACCCCTGTCAGTTTACCTGGTCACACATCATTCTGAGGTCCTCTTTGGAGATGGTGTCGTTATGGGTGTGGTCCAAGTCCACCAGCTCCTTGGTGATGGTGTACAGGCGGGCGGAGACAACTTTCTCACTGATTGGCAGAGGCTGGGGATGGGCGGGGAAACCTACTTACCCACTCTGTCTAACCAATCCTCAGGGGTCTGCACACACACACACACACACACACACACACACACACACACACACACACACACACACACACACACACACACACACACACACACACACAGTTCAACATCAGTTCAACATCAGTTCAACAGTACTCAACATCAGTTCAACAGTACTCAACATCAGTTCAACAGTACTCAACATCAGTTCAACAGTACTCAACATCAGTTCAACATCAGTTCAACAGTAATCAACATCAGTTCAACATCAGTTCAACAGTACTCAACATCAGTTCAACAGTACTCAACATCAGTTCAACAGTACTCAACATCAGTTCAACATCAGTCCAACAATACTCAACATATGTTCAACATCTCTTCAACAGTATTCAAAATCAGTAAATGCGTCTGCTTCCTGGAAAAAAATACACTTTTCAGGGAATGAAAAAAGGTTTATTTTCAGATCTACAGTGGCAAGAAAAAGTATGTGAACCCTTTGGTTACCTGGATTTCTGCATAAATTGGTCATACAATTTGATCTGATCTTCATCTAAGTCACAACAATAGACAAACACAGTCTGCTTAAACTAATAACACACAAACAATTATACGTTTTCATGTCTTTATTGAACACACCGTGTAAACATTCACAGTGCAGGGTGGAAAAAGTATGTGAACCCTTGGATTTAATAACTGGTTGACTCTACTTTGGCAGCAATAAACTAAACCAAACGTTTTCTGTAGTTGCGGATCAGACCTGCACAACGGTCAGGAGAAATTTGGACCATTCATCTTTACAAAACTGTTTCAGTTCAACAATATTCTTGGGATGTCTGGTGTGAAGTGTTATCTTCTGGTCATGCCACAGCATCTCAATCGGGTTGAGGTCAGGACTCTGACTGGGCCACTCCAGAAGGTATATTTTCTTCTGTTGAAGCAATTCTGTTGTTGATTTACTTCTGTGTTTTGGGTCGTTGTCAAGTTGCTTCACCCAACTTCTGTCGAGCTTCCATTGGCGGACAGATAGCCTTACATTCTCCTGCAAAATGTCTTGATAAACTTGGGAATTCATTTTCCTGTCATTGATAGCAAGCTGTCCAGGCCCTGAGGCAGCAAAGCAGCCCCAAACCACAATGCTCCTCCACCATACTTTACAGTTGGGATGAGATTCTGATGTTGGTGTGCTGTGCCGTTTTTTCTCCAGACATAGTGTTTTGTGTTCCTTCCAAATAACTCAACTTTAGTTTCACCTGTCCACAGAATATTTTGCCAGTAGCGCTGTGGAACATCCAGGTGCACTTTTGCGAACTTCAGACGTGCAGCAATGTTTTTTTTGGACAGCAGTGGCTTCTTCCATGATGTCCACCCATGAACACCATTCTTGTTTAGTGTTTAACGTATCGTAGACTCGCCAACAGAGAAATTAGCATGTTCCAGAGATTTCTATAAGTCTTTAGCTGACACTCTAGGATTCTTCTTAACCTCATTGAGCATTCTGCACTGTGCTCTTGCAGTCATCTTTGCAGGACGGCCACTCCTAGGGACAGTAGCAACAGTGCTGAACTTTCTCCATTTATAGACAATTTGTCTTACTGTGGACTGATGAACATCAAGGCTTTTAGAGATACTTTTGTAACCCTTTCCAGCTTAATGCAAGTCAACAATTCTTAATCTTAGGTCTTCTGAGATCTCTTTTGTTCGAGGCATGGTTCACATCAGGCAATGCTTCTTGTGAATAGCAAACTCAAATTTTGTGAGGGTTTTTTATAGGGCACGGCAGCTCTAGCCATCATCTCCAATCTTATCTCATTGATTGGACTCCAGGTTAGCTGACTCCTGACTCCAATTAGCTTTTGGAAAAGTCATTAGCCTAGGGGTTCACATACTTTTTCCAACTTACAGTTGGAATGTTTAAATTATGTATCCAATATAGACAAGAAAAATACAATAATTTGTGTGTTATTAGTTTAAGCACACTGTGTTTGTCTATTGTTGTGACTAAGATGAAGATCAGATCAAATTTTCGGACAAATTTATACAGATATCCAGGTAATTCCATCGGGTTCACTGTAGTTCACAAAACATTACTTTTATTAGTCCCAGAGTCATGTTACGTTCACAGAACAATTTGTGTGTTATTGTTTTGTTTAAATAACATCGGCAAAAAATGAGATTCAAGATTTTCCCAGGACGACGACGAAGACAGATTTATTAGAACCCAGTCTGATCATTACTAAGGTGTGTTAGCTATATGAAGAAACGGAGAGGTCTTTATAATGAGGGAGTTGTTCTTGTGTGTCGGTGAGCTGGTGTCTGTGTAGGGGACAGTTGTATCTCTGAAGCAGACTCTGTAGGTCCTCCACCCTGACCAGACCCTCTCTCTTCTTATCCAGGCGGGTCAGAGCACTGCTCAACCCCTCACAGTTAGCATGCACCACGCGCCTGGATGGTCAAAATAAGCAGCGCACGCACAGAGTTATTTTTGATCAGTTCTTTGGCCAAAGCTCAGACGGATGCTTAAGTCTAGAAGCGTATTCTATTGAATTAGTAATTGCACTAATTCATTTAGTTAATCACTCTCCACTCACTCAACGTCCTGCAGCGTAGCCCCTGCAGCGTAGCCCCTGCAGGGAGACCATGTGTGGGGGTGGTGTCTGCATCCTTCCTCGCATGTCCCACCTTCTGTGGATCCACGCCCAGCTTCTCTAGGAACGCAGCACAGGTGAGGTAGCCACGCCCTTCTCCATCATACCTGTCAGTGGAACAGTGTTTGGACAAATCACAGCTCCGCATTGATATCGTTGAATGATTTACACAAAACAGATCTCAAGTTAGGACTGGGATGTGGCGTTCTACCGCGCTCTAATATCGCTCACCTGGCCCACAGTTCCTCTAACTCATCAGGACTGATGGGGAGGTCGTAGGTACAGAGGAGACTCCTGAGGTCCTTCTTAAAGACCAGACCCTGACCCTCTTCATCAAAGTGACAAATCACCTGGAGTAGGTAAGATCACTTATAATGGGGTTCCTCTCACATGTTAACATACACATTATCCTCTTTGAGACTTGAGCTTCAGGGTAGAGGTATGAGTTAAACCAGACTGACCTTTGACATAGCAGTCCATCTGTGGCGTGCGTTGGACACCAGGTGGCCATGCAGTTGGTCTGGTCTGTTTGAACAGCATCAACAACACACACAGAAACATCTCTGCTACATTTACATATGAATCCCGTCTAACCTCACACACACACACTTCCACAAGACCCTACTCACCCAATGGCTGGCGTGAAATTCTGCCTGCGGGTCTTGCCGCTGGATTGAACGAGGGTGAAGAACTGGGTAGATAAGGTTGGCTCCAGGCTGCAGGCCCAGCAGCTGCAGCAGCCGCTGGTACTCCCTCTCCTTGGTGACCAGGCCCAGGCTGTCATACAGTTCTCTGAAGTCATGCCTGTCCACCACGCTGTCACAGTTCTTATCCATCACACGGAACGCTGACAGGATGTCCTGATTGGACAGAGAAGATGATGATGGCATGGTGATTGGTTGTGTATATTGAGTGGTTGTAAATACTGTATGTATGGAACATGTATATTATTTTGCTAAACATTTTGTTGTTGTTTTAGCGCTAGGCTTGGATTTGGGCTTTGGCATTGTATTATGCATTCTTTTTCAACTGACTTTGCAGCGCTGCAGATATAACATAGAAAGGAAAGTCATCTGTGAGGGTTAGTAGCCCAACCCCTCGTCATCTTATCCTCTCAGTACTAGGTGTTTGTGTGTGCAGTATAGGATGTGTATATTGATCAAAACAATTGATCCCAGAGGTAATGGAGTGTGGAGTTGTGTAGTGGGTGTGGACGGTTCCTCTCTCTCACCCCGTGGGTGTTCTCGATCCTCTCTTTGATCACACTGAGGCAGTCCTCCACTGTCAGGAGGCGTGGCTTAGCCCGCAGGTTACCATGGTTACCCCCCAGGCCTGGTCCCACTCTCTGGCCTGGTTCTCTATTAAATAACACAATTAAACGGTGATTTGATTGGATGAAAGGGTTGGATTTTAAAGGCCCAGTGCAGTCAGAAATGTGATTTGCCTGTGATTTATATATATTTACATGCTATGAAGTTGGAATAATACTGTAAAATTGTGAAAATTATGATAATGAACTTTAGTGTAAGGGCCTGTTTTGGTGCGATGGAGTTTTGGCCTGCCTGGTGACATCACCAGGCGGTAAATTAGTTAATAGGCCAATTACAAAGAGAGTTTTCAGTTTTCCCCTCCCCACTCCCAGACAATCATAGCAAAGTTTTTGCTTGAGAAACTGCTCTTTGCTAAGAAACTACACTGAACAAAAATATAAACGCAACATGCAACAATTTCAAAGGTTTTACTGAGTTACAGTTTAATATAAGGAAATCTGTCAATTTAAATAAATTCATTAGTTGCACGTGTGCTCCCTCTCCAGCCTCTAGGTCACCAGGCTGCTCGTTATAGCGCACACCTGTCACCATCGTTACACGCACCTGCGCGTCGTCAGACTCACCTGAACTCCATCACTTCCCTGATTACCTCCCTATATATGCACTCCCTTTGGTTCCTTCCCCAGGTGTCATTGTTTCTGTTTCATGTCTGTGCGTTGTTCGAGGTTCTTGTTTTGTATTATGGTCCGTTTATTTTATTAAAACACTCACTCCCGGAACTTGCTTCCAGACTCTCAGCACACATCGTTACAATTAGGTCCTAATCTATGGTTTCTGACAGTTTGTGCAGAAATTCTTTGGTTGTGAAAACCCACAGTTTCATAAGCTGTCCGGGTGGCTGGTCTCAGATGATCCTGCAAGTGAAGAAGCCAAATGTGGAGGTCCTGGGCTGGCATGGTCACATGTGGTCTGCGGTTGGATGTACTGCCAAATTCTCTAAAATGACATTGGAAGCGGCTTATGGTAGAGAAATTAACATTCAATTCTCTGGCAACAGTTCTGGTGGACATTCCTCCAGTCAACATGCCAAATGCACCCTCCCTCAACACTTGTGATGTCTGTGGCATTGTGCTCTGTGACAAAACTGCACATTTTAGAGTGGCCTTTTATTGTCCCCAGAACAAGGTTTACCTGTGTAATGCTGTTTAATGAATCAGCTTCTGATATGCCACACCTGTCAGGTGGATGGATTATCTTGGTAAAGGAGAAATGCTCACTAACAGGGACATAAACCCATTTGTGCACGTTTTAGAGAAATAGGCTTTTTGTGTGAATGGAACATTTCTGGGATCTTTTATTTCAGCTCATGGGACCAACACTTTACATGTTGCGTTTTATATTTTTGTTCAGTATTTTTGTTTCTTTTTGACAATTTTAACTGAAAACAATCACACTTAAGTACTTAATTGTTACCCAGAAATGATTTGATATTGAGATAAAAAAAAACAGCTGCATTGGACCTTTACATTTTCCACTTTAAAGGGGCAATCCGGAGTAGAAACAATAAAAGTTTCCTGCCACTGTTTCGGTCAAAATCTGAGGGTAGGAGCTGAAGAAATGTAACCACTCTCAAATGTACAGACAAAGCTATGGATGCAAGGACTGACCATACTGTACATGATATAAAAATTAGAATTGTAACCATGTTTTTAAGCTATACAGATTGATTACATTTGCTTTGTTTACAAACATTGGAGTAAAACAAGCTTAGGTTTTGGGTTGTGATGGGGTATGGCCGTTGACCTAAGCTCATGAGGCATTAACCTCTAAAAGTCCAAGCTGTTTTGAGGGTTACTAAGCTAAAATATGCAATTGTTTTAGGATGGTCATACCATGGATAATTTAGCTATTTGATTTAGAATGTTAGGACCCCTTCAGATATATATAAAAAAAAATACACAATTATTTTATGAAATATTGAGTTTGGCCTTTACTACTATACCCCATTAAAAACACAATGAATAACACATTCATAAATGGAAAAAAAGACAGTCAAATAATAAATCATAAGGAATAAGGTTTTGAAGTGTCGGTCATATATCTCTGAGATATAAGAAAGCTAAGGACATTTTTGGACACATATTTAACCGCTTATTTTTGTGGCACAAAACTACTTCCATACTTCTATTCGTTTGTATGGGTTACCTTCAGACAAGTCAAGTTCGTGAGGGTCTTCCCTTTCTGTAAAGTTGTCATAATAGATTTTTGGGATGTCTCATGGTCTGACAAACACCTCTGTAGCTCGGCCACCTTCCACCACAGATGCGGAAGGCCGACATAGGCGGATGCGGTGGATTGAGACGCAGCCCATGCAAAGAACCTGATATCTCTAGCTTAAATTTACGGATATTGATTGTGATTTTTTTAAAATTGTGTTACTTATATTAGCGCACCCTTGAGTGTAATAAGTTATATTCTTCAAGAATCAAGGGGTAAATATCATTAATTTATCAGTCGCAAAAATGGATGCAACAACAGCAGATTGCCCCCTTTAATGTCATCCCTATCGTTATTTGATTGACTTCCAAGAATTGAGCTTGGCATGTCAAATGTTAATGTTCCCAGTTGCAAATGGAAAAAAGGAAGAATGTCAGGCACAGAATTAATAACTGAGGCTATCCTCTTATATTTATTGATCAGGTTAAAGGATTCATTTCAGTTTTGTTGACTTTTTGTGTAAAATATGCAATTTGATGTTATTTACTGGTTGTTGTAATGCAATCTCAGTGTCTGAAATTACATCAACAAATTAGAATTTTTTTAGAATTACAACTCAGATAAGGCATTTGTGTTTTTTTCACACAGAAAAAGGACCCCTCACAACTGCCAACGTCAGTAGTCCTTTAACTGCCTGAACCATTTTACATCTAAATAGGATCTTGGTACTTTTTTTCTCCAAATCCTTTAAAACACAAATGTTGCACTTTGCAAACATGGCTAAGTTTAGGTCCTGATTCTGTTTAATGTAAAAATATATATAAAAAAATTAATACAAATTAAATCAAATTAGAGTGGTGCCATGCTGCTTCCATTCTGCTTCCATTCTGCTTCCAAAGCTCATAATTACCCCAAACAGTCAGCTATAAGAAGGATTGTGCTTCTCTCTCCTCTCCTCTAATGAGAGATGGAGAGCTTCTCTAAAACTCTATTTATAATCCCAATGAGCTCTCCAATGATTCATGTGCTAACAGAGACATCATTTTACAGGAGGCAGGGGCGGGACCTTTGATCGCCGTGGGTGGGGGGCTGGTTGGGGAGGGTTGGTGTTGAGGATTTCTGAGGGGTTTTCAAGTGGAATGACCCTCTCTTTATCTCCCCTTTCTAGGACACTAATTTAGAGAACAGTCTGAGTCTCTTGACCATGGCAAGTTAAGAGTTGCACTCGACTCGTACCACCATACTTAGCCAGGAAAGCCGAACAGGACATTTTTCCGTCTTTGAAACCAAGCGACACGTTGAGCTTGCGGAACTGCTTCTCATCCAAGGTGATCCAGCTGTCATCCAGTATCTGGGAATGTTGATAACAAGGAAATAGGGTGGGACTACATTAGGGCAAGGTGTCGGAAAATATACTGTATAATGACTGTATGGTGATATAATCTTCATAAAAATAAACTGTGGCTCACATAAAGGACCACTAATGTCAAGGCCCTGAGAGCTTGAAGGTTTTCTACTTCTTATTTAGCTCCAAGCAGAGCTCAAGTACAGCAGGGGTCAAGTAGAGGTCAAGTATACACGACTGTCTCGAACTTCTGACCTTCTTTAGATCTCTCAACGACAGCATTCCGTCTGAGCTTCTGGCCGTTGCCCGGATATGGTCGTCGAGGGTAACGTGTCTGTGGTCCAGCCTCTATTTGAGCTTCCTGAACATAATGTTCTCCACTGTGCGAACCCTTGGACCCCCCCACAGTGGTGCTGGGGGAATACACTGGCCTGTTGTTCACCAAGGCATTCTGGGATTGGGAGTTCAGTCTGTTGGTGGCAGAAATGTAGTACATATTGCATTAGAACAAAAAACACTTCCTCTCTAATGCCTCTATAACTTCACTTTACCCTTTGTTATTATGGACCCCTTGTCTCTGTCTGATCACCTTTCTCTCCCTCTCTTTCTCTCCATCTGTCACTTTCTCCCTTCTATCTCCCTCTGCCTGTTCTCCGTAGCTGTCAGAGCCTTTGTGGGGGTAGTGTATAGTGCCTGTCTGTGTCTCTCCTGTAGGCAGGCCCAGGGCCCTGAGGGACTGTCTGTACCTGACCCTGCAGGACCCTGTGCCTAAACCGGCCTCACACAGCCTAGAGTACACAGGACACAAACACAACACCTCTAGACTCTAGAGCCGGCTATGTTCTGAAAGAATAGCAAGGTAATGAATTGTGTTAACATTTTTAAAAGGATGTATAGATTTTTAATGCCATCTTCAAAATGTATGGAATTTCAATTATATATATCGTTTTAAATAAACCTATAGAGTAGTCTATCCAGCAGTTCAAATTGTAATCAGTAGTTTTTATGTTTTCATTATTTTTGGAGGACGTAAAGTCCTGTTGAAGTGTGTGTGTGAGAGGGGCAGGCCGTAACATGGTATGATCCTTCTCAGGTCTTCATGGAGAACAGAGCCTGTCTGTCGCGGGTCACAGTCCCCTAAAACCTCCAGCATGGGACCTATCTGATCACTCAGCTTATCACGCAGCAAGCCCTTCACCTGCAGACACACACGCCTCAATACACACCACAATACACACCCCAATACACACATCAACACACACCCCCAACACACAACCAAATACACACATCAAAACTCACCCCCAATACACACATCAACACACCCGTCAATACACACCCCAATACGCACCATAATACACACCACAATACACACACCAAACTCACCCCAATACACACATCAACACACCTGCCAATACACACCCCAATACACACCATAATACACACCACAATACACCCCGATGCAACTGCAATACACACCCCAATACACACATCAATACACATTACAATACATACCCCAATACACACCTCAATACACATCACAATACACACCCCAATACACACCTCAATACACACAACACAACAGAGAGGAACTGTATATGTCTATGTTTCCTAACTCAATATACTAAAATGGGTGAAAACAGAAGAAAAACAATTCTGTGCTATGTTGTGTTTTGCAGTTTATTTACGGTAGTCCATGTGTCTGCTGCCGTGGGTGCCTTTTCAATCCACTGTGGATACTGAGTCTCATTCAACTCCCTCTGCTCCTCCTTAGTCAACAGACACACACATGAACATGTGCCAACACATCAACAAACACACACACACACTGAAATTCCTGTACCTGAGCCACATCCTCCATGATCTCCTGTGCACCCTCCTGGGGTTGAGCAGCTTCAGGCTGGGCTGGGTGATGACCCCAGTGTGCTCTGGGTCCAGCAGGATCAGGAGCTCTCTGACCTGGGCTGGGCTCAGACGGGGCCTGGGGGTGTGGCGCTCCCTGCGGCTGGACCAGGAGCCCTGGGGACCCCTCGGGTTATACTGGGGGACTTCCAAAGCCTGACGAAGGTCTGCCCTGGTGATCCTCCCTATCCTACACGGTAGAGAGACATGACACACCCTCTTTGAGCTCTCTTCCTCATTTAGGATATAGGTGTAGGAGTTGCCTTTACATTTGTGCTTGAAGCCCCAGTTTTGAATAGTGAAGTGTTTTTCATTCAAATAGTTAGGTAACGTTAGTTGCAACTCGTCGGTGTTGAAAAGTGATCTTCTGACATTAGCAGCCATAGGCTTGTGTAAAAGTGTTGTTTTACCGTTAGCCAGCCGTCTGTTGCCCTTGTGTCGTTTTGAACAGTTATCAGCTTTATATGGGATGGTGAATCACACAGAGACACTGTGCATCAGCGTACGTCACCCCAGCCTAACACAACTTCTCCCTAGAGTCTGTCTATAACACACGCAGGCTGGCTTCCAACCTGCCTGTCTGGAAAAGCAAATTATTGGCGGGAGGCGTGCGCGGACGCCATGTTTGATCTGGTACCCACAGAATTGATTATTAAAACAGTTGATGAGGAGGATTTTGTTCTTTCTTTAGTGCCATAAAAGGAGGAGTTTCTGACAGATATGTTTTGATTTCATATCTGGGATCGGCTTCACACGCGCTCAAACTTGGACACCGATGATTGTTCCGTGTAAAGCTGTAGCCCATCAACATCAAACACCGCTGTGAATTAGATATATGAAATACATTCTCCACTAAAGTTTAGTGTAAGTATCACGTTTCATATGGCTGATGTGGACTGATTTGAACATCTCGAGATAGAACTTGAGGCATGATGATGTTGATGTCGGACATGGTTGTCAAATGAACATATGGCGACTGAGTGAGTAACTAGTGGCCATATGTAACTCCGTTCCTGGACATCAATAAGCTGCAGCTAATGGTCTGCCTATCTGTAATCTGATGAAGTACTGTGTTTATCAAAATATTTTACGCTGTGGTAGTTCTGTCTCCTGTCCCTTGTTTCCACTCCTTAGTGAGGACGAACCCTGTCCAACTGTTATAGGGTAGTACTATACTGAAAGCAGTGAAGGATTGGAACAAAGGAAGTGGAAGTGCATCCCTGCTAGACTCAGATACCGCTCCTGGGGGATGGGGAGGGGAGTGGGAATTTGAAATACTCTCTCGTGGGCAGACTACGTAAACACAATCGAGCATCTGACCAAATAATGTTCTGGGTTAACCGAGATAAAATGCGAAAGTCACCAGCAGGGAATTGGTAACAGACAGAGAGCATAGTAATTAAGTTAATCGTGTCACTATGTTCACTTTCATACCGGCAGGTCAGGCTCTGGAAGGTGCTGAGGCTCATGGGAAACAGGAAGCTGCTGAGCATGGTCCTCAGGTCTTCCTGTGACACCAGTCCAGAGAGGGTGACATCAAACGCTAGCACGGCTTGTCACACTAGGGTACAGCTCACACACAACTAACACACACACACACACACACACACACACACACACACACACACACACACACACACACACACACACACACACACACACACACACACACACACACACACACACACACACACACTTTACGTTGGGGAGTAGACACACAACACTAATGACAGGAAGTGACTCAACGCTGTGGTTGCCGTGGGGATCACCCCCATATGATGTGCAGTACTACACTGCTGCTGCCTTCCCACAAATTAGTCATGATTAACACACTAACTCAGGAACAGATTTTTCTGGGCAAACATTTTAATGAGAAGTGTTCCCTCTGTCGCGACGCATACTAGCGCGCCACTTAGAGCCAATTTCCCCTCTCTGTCTCATCTAAGAGGATAACGCACGGAACAGGGCCAGATGGTGACATACAAACAGAATCAATAAAACACACACAACTACGCACACATGCACAAGCAGGAGCGTACAAACACATGCATGCACGCACGCACGCACACAAACACAAACACAAACGCACACACGGTCTTAGCTTAAACCAATCTGGAGAGATGGTATTCTCCCAACCATATCATGTGATGCTCTCACTTTTCAACAGTGACCTTGATAAGATCTTTTAGCAGTTGGCCAAATGTTTAGCTAGTGGATAATCTATGTTTGTTGGACAATTTTCTCCACTGAGTTGGCCACAATACATATGGCCCCGCCATCAAAGTTGACTATTCTACCTTTTTCCAGGAAGAGCATCTGCAGCTTGTCTTGAGTCAGGCCTTGGATCTCCTGTGTATCTCCTGTTGCTGTCCTGGGACGCTGCTCTGTTCCTCTGTTTTGTCTTGTCTGGAGGACTAATCCCTAGCCAGCCCAACGCTGTAAAACACACAATGTTGTCAGTCATGTCCAAGACATATTGAAGTGTTCGGCTGAAGCTTTAATGGTTGGAACTCTGTGTATATTTGTCTGCGGGTCTGTGTGTCTGTGTGTCTTAACAGATATTTAAGTGCCTTATGAACCGATTGTAGTCATTTGAGTTAAGACTCCTACGTTACCTAGCTTTGGAGGCTCCGGGACAGACTTCCTGTACCTGTTAGATTCCAGGCCCAGCTTCTCCAGGAACACTTTGTAGGACATTGTTGACGTTAGGGCTTTAGTGGGTCCACAGTCTGCAGTGGAGAGGAGATGAAATCATAGTCCGTTTTATCGGGAAAGTAAACCGAAGATCAGAATAGGAAATGAGAGATAGAGGGGCAACACTCCGTGAGATATGTGCTGAAAATAAACAGAGCGAGAGAGAGAGAGAGAGAGGGTGAGGAAAAGACGGAGATAGAGATAGTGTGTGTGTGTGTATGTGAGCGAGAGAGACGGACAGAGAGAAAGCTGGAGGAAGATTTTTTAAAAAGGAGAGAGGGTGAGACAAAGTGAGAGAGAGAGCTTCCCGAGTACTGAAACCAATTAAAGCCATGTTAAATGAACCTGTCACACAGAATCCTCTAGAGCCACATCACTAAAAGCTGGGTGACGTTTCTGGAGTGGATTTGACTGCAGGGCCCAAAGTTTTAAAAGTCAATTAGCTCTCTCTCAATGAAAAGACAAAGGACTGACCACAAAGTTAGCATTAGTTATCATGTCTTATCCAAAAGATTACTTCTGACCGTAGGGAGTACTGGAAATAGTTGGACCCATCATCCATGATGGGTGTGTGTGTGTGTGTGTGCATGTAGTCTCTCTGTGTTAAAGGGAAGCAGTAGTTCTCCAGTATCCTGCGCAGCTCGTGTTGCTGGATCTGTCCGTCTCGGGTTGTAGTCGAACAGACGAAAGGCCCGGATTACATTCCTCAGGTTGCTCCCAACCTGCAGAGTTTCAAAACCATAAAAACAACTCAGAAGTGTTTGTGTGAACTCCTAAACTCTGTCTGCAGCTCTCTGACTTTCATCAGCACGAGCAGTGGTATCGACGCCTCTGATTATGAAGCCTTGATCTGTTGACGCAGAGCAGAGTGTGTTCTGTTCCCCAAAGCACTGTGTTGGGGTGAGAGGGGAGGGTGTAAACACAAGTACTGCAGACTTCTGAGAGACAGAGAAGGAGCAGAGGGGAAGGGGAGGGATGTTCGAGGGATGAGGGCTGAGTCAGAGAGATTACAGTAGGTTTGGATTTGGAGGCTAGATACAAACTGATTTAAGTCAGACTTATTTTGTGATTGTTAATGAGGGTAGTTGGAGTGCTATTTTTGGGTAAATGAGGGGTTAGGGCAGATAGCTGGGGTTGAGTTTGGGGTACTTCTAGAGGGGTTGAGCTACCTACAAACATTTCTGTTTGTAGGTAGCTGTAGGTTACCGGTGGTAAGTGGTAACATTTGTGGGTAGTTATGCAGGTGATATATATATATATTATTTAACCTTAACTAGGCAAGACAGTTAATAACAAATTCTTATTTACAATGACGGCCTAGTAACAGTGCCTTGTTCAGGGGCAGAACGACAGATTTTTAATAAGTACAGTATGCTGTACACCTATAGGATGACTAGCCATAAAGTAAATTGTGTTGGGTTAGCTATGGGGAGTGTCCTTTATAGCCACTGTGTGATCACCCCTTCCTCCATCTTTCCTCGTTCTCCTCCACACTTCAGCTCGTAGCTCGGGGGCACCACGGCAACCATGAAGGAACAGGAACAGATAGATCCTAAATATACCCCGTTGACTCTTGGGTAATCAGAGTTTTTTTCTGTCGCCCAAAGAGTTCTCTGTCTAATTGCACTCTGATTAGCAGCACTGCCAAACGTGTCCCTGAAAGACAAGCAGGGGAGCCTCCCTCTCCCCACTGGGCTATCACACTGACATTGTCGATACGGCAGTGTGTCGCACATAATACTGTCCCTCCAAATGGAGAAGGTTAGACTGACAGAAAACAAGCTGATAGAACACCCTCAGGGTCGTATTCATTAGGCACCAAACGGAAGAAAATGTATTGAAATAAGGAGGGACTACCTGAACTTGTCCAATAAAAAAACACTTATTCAGTTTTCGTTACGAAACGTTTTTAAAATGTTTTCTGTTGGATTCCCTAACAAACCCCAACCACCTTAACTGACCTAAAATGATAGCATCATATAGTACTTTAGTGTCACATCATTTTCTGGATCATAATGAACAATACTAATTCAAGACTCGATTCCAAAGTCGTTTGAGTCCGCCTTTTGATTCTCTATTCTCTGTTGTTAACTTCCGAACAATCTCCCACTGTTTGTAGAACCTAACAACTTCGACAACTATGAAGGCTTTCAGACAAGCATACCAATTACCCCTTGCATTAGGGCCAGCTTTCATTCTCTTCTGCTGGAGTCAGGGGAAAGGAAACGCTAGCTATGCCGTCGTGTCGTGTTTAAAAAAAGATCAAATGAAACAGAATTTAATAAAGACAGATATATATATATATGATTCCCCCCTCCATCTCTCATCCCTTCCCCCAAACAAAGTGGATTCTGTGCTAATTAGAAATGTGTTAAAATCACAAAGGAGAAAGAGAGAGGAGAGCTCACACTATTAATGAGCAGAGACACAGGGATATCATCATCCAATCTCCAGCGCTATCTCTCGATCGCTATCTCTCTATCTCCTCTCTCTGCACACATGGGCTACGGCTACTCCCCCTCTCCTCTCTCCTTTTATCTGCCTTTGTTTCTTCCGTTTCTATTCCCTCTCTCGCTTGCTCGCTCTCGCTAACTTTTTGCTTTCTCTTTCTCTGCTTTTCTCGGTCTCTCTTTCTCTTGCTCCGTCTCTGTGTCCCTTCCTCTCTCTGTCTTTCTTGCCTCCCTCGCTTCCATCCTTTTCTTGCCATCTCTCTCCCATCTCCCATCCCTCTACCTCCATATCGCTCCTCTGTCTAACTCTCCCTCCATCCCTTCCCCCTCTTCCATCCAAACCTCTCCCTCTCTCCCATCCCTTCCTCCCTCTCTCCCTTTTCTCCCATCCCTGTCCCAGCCAGTGCCAGTTCTCCATTAGGCAGCTGTGTTCAGGTTGGCATGGCTGGGGGCCTGGCACGGTGCCACAGTGAGAGTGTCTTAGCGGCCCTCGCCACCCGCCCGCCCGGCCGGCCCTGAGCTCGTTAATTAATGAAAGCTCTGTTGTTTTTGTTTACCGGCCTGTTATATGTTAATCCACCAGGATATCTGTGTGTTTGTGTCCTTGTGAGCTGGTTAGAATGAGATGGATAACACAGCCACAGATCTAGTCACTCAAAGGGGCGTTTGGGGATGGGCTACTGACTGTGACGGGCCACATATCATCTCTGTCTGTCTCTCTCTCTCTCCTTGTCTCTGTTTCTCGCTCTCTTTCTCCGTTTCTCACTCTTTATCTCAATTCCCTGTTTCTTACTTTGTCTCTCCTCTGGTTATAGTCTATATTTTATACATAAAAAGTAGGAACAAATATTCACTCACTACTGTAAGTCACTCTGGATGAGAGCGTCTGCTAAATGACTAAAGTGAATGTACATTTCTCTATCTCAAACTGACAAAGCCAGTGAAGCCACAGTAACTTGTCATTATTCACAGTGTCATAGGGTCAATTGTGTGGAGATGTGTGAGTCTAGGTCTGACTCTGAAGATGCCTTGTAAACAGTGTGTAGTGACAGGCCTAAATAGTGTTCCCTCTCCTCTTTCTGTCAACCAGAACTCCTCCACGTGCAATCTAACCTTTCCTGTCACTATGAATTATGGGTAGGAGACAAGCAGAGGGATGCGGGTGGCTCTCTGAAGAGAGGGATGAAAGAGGAGACGGGGGGAGAGAGTCAGAAAGAAATGAAGGGAGATGGATCACAAATAGAAGTTAAGAGGAGAAATCACAGTGACACAGAGGGGAGAAGAGGGAGAGAGGGAGAGAGGGAGAGAGGGAGAGAGGGAGAGAGGGAGGAAAATAAATAGAAGAAAAGAGAGAGAGTAGATCAGAGAGAAGAGTGCTGCTACCTGTACGTGTGTCTGTCAGTTAGAGGGGTAATTCTTCTCTGGTTAGAGCATGTCAGTAGAGGTGGGGGATAGAGGGGGATTTGGGAAGGTAGAGAAACTAAGACTCAAAGCATACACCTCTACTCAAGGTGACATAGCTAAACCTCTTTTCGATGCATTTGAAGTTAAGCATGAGGAAAGTTGGACTTACAGAAGTATTATTGATTGAATGAGAAGTTCTGGAACAGCGAAAGACATAGAGAGCCCACTCAGATCGACAGCGAGAAAAAACACAGCGAGAGAACCCAATGACGCCAGAAAGAGAGTGTTCCTCATTCAAAGGTCCTTGGATGGTTACTCCAGAAGTGAGCTAATGTTCTCACTCTGCACTTCTCCAAGGAGGTGGAGGGGGGAAGTATCAGAGGGGGGAGGTAAGAGGGGGACTGCGGTCTAAATTGAATATTGATAAGTTAGGCGCGTGTGCAGGGTAAACAGCTGTGACTGGTATTTCATCATATGTGTGTGTGTATCACTCATTACCAGCCACAGCTGTTCCTCTGGGACTCACCACGCTATGCAGAGACGACTCATCAGAGAGTGACCAGAGACACACACACACACTCATACACACGCACGTGTGACTGCCCTGAGCTGTGATGTACACTCTTAGAAACCTAAAAGGGTTCTTCGGCTGTCCCTTGACGAACCCTTGTTGGTTCCAGGTAGAACCCTTTTGATTTAGTTCTCTCCAGAAATCTTCGATCAGGTTCAAGTCCGGGCTCTGGCTGGGCGACTCAAGGACATTCAGAGACTTGTCCCGAAGCCACTCCTGCATTGTCTTGGCTGTGTGCTTAGGGTCGTTGTCCTGTTGGAAGGTGAACCTTCACCCCAGTCTGAGGTCCTGGGTGCTCTGGAGCAGATTTTCATCAAGGATCTCTCTTTGATCCATTCATATTAACCTCGATCCTGACTAGTCTCCCAGTCCCTGACGCTGAAAAACATCCCCACAGCATGATGCCACCACCACCATGGTTCACCGAAGTGATAGTGCCAGGTTTCCTCCAGAACTGACGCTTGGCAATCAGGCCAAAGAGTTCAATCTTGGTCTTTAGATGCCTTTTGGCAAACTCCAAGCGGGCTGTCATGTGCCTTTTACTGAGGAGTGGCTTACGTCTGGCCACTCTACCATAAAGGCCTGATTGATGGAGTGTTGCAGAGATGGTTTTCCTTCTGGAAGGTTCTCCCATCTCCACAGAGGAACTTTAGAGCTCTGTCAGAGTGACCATTGGGTTCTTGGTCACCTCCCTGACCAAGGCCCTTCTCCCCCGATTGCTCAGTTTGGCCGGGCGGCCAGCTCTAGGAAGAGTCTTGGTGGTTCCAAACTTCTGTCATTTAAGAGTGATGGAGGCCACTGTGTTCTTGGGGATCTTCAATGCTACAGAAATGTTTTGGTACCCTTCCCCAGATCTGTGAATGGCATGACAATGGGCCTCAGGATCTCATCACGGTATCTCTGTGCATTAAAATTGCCATTGATGTTTGTTCTTTGTAGCTTATGCCTGCCCATACCATAACCCCACCGCCATCATGGGGCACTGTTCACAACATTGACATAGGCACACGATGCCATACACGTGGCCTGTGGTTGTGAGGCCGGTTGGACGTACTGTCAAAATTGCTAAAACGGCATCACCCTGCTGTACCGCCTCAGGAAGTCCATGTAGTCCACGTCTCTCTTAGACACCAACAGAAGGCGGCTTATGGTAGAGAAATGAACGTTACATTTTCTGGCAACAGCTCTGGTGGACATTCCTGCAGTCAGCATGTCAATTGCACGCTCACTCAACAGTTGTTGCATTGTGTTGTGTGACAAGACTGCACGTTTTAGAGTGGCCTTTTATTGTCCCCAGCACAAGGTTCGCCTGTGTAATGATCATGCTGTTTAATCAGGAACATTTCTGGGATCTTTTATTTCATCTTATGAAACATGGGACCAACACTTTACATGTTGTGTTTATATTTTTGTTCAGTGTAGTATGGCTCCTACGTGTGCTGAACATTCTTCTGGATACATAGGGACATTATTATATTGACATGACTGCCCCATAAAAACATCAAGATTACAAATTCACAGATGAATCACTTCCCATCCCACATAGACATGTATTTTGGTCATGTTGGTCACCTCCCTTCTATATAGAACAGTGTCTATCTTCTCCAGGCTTGTGTTGAAACAACAAGGTGTGCATTAGTGTCTTTCTCTCTCTCTCTCTCTCTGTGTGTGTGTGTGTGTGTGTGTGTGTGTGTGTGTGTGTGTGTGTGTGTGTGTGTGTGTGTGTGAGTGAGTGAGTGAGTGAGTGAGTGAGTGAGTGTGTGTGTGTGTGTGTGTGTGTGTCATCCAAACCTGAGAGAGAGAGAGAGAGAGAGAGAGAGAGAGAGAGAGAGAGAGAGAGAGAGAGAGAGAGAGAGAGAGAGAGAGAGAGAGAGACCTGCTGAACCAAACCAACCACTGGGTCATGTAACACAGATAGTATTTTCACCTGCAGGTTACAGGTGATGTACCCACCTGGTGTTGCTGTCTGGTCTCTGTGCTGTAGAGGAGGGTGTAGAGCTGTAGGGTCTCTGTGCTGTAGAGGAGGGTGTAGAGCTGTAGGGTCTCTGTGTTGTAGAGGAGGGTGTAGAGCTGTAGGGTCTCTGTGCTGTAGAGGAGGGTGTAGAGCTGTAGGGTCTCTGTGTTGTAGAGGAGGGTGTAGAGCTGTAGGGTCTCTGTGCTGTAGAGGAGGGTGTAGAGCTGTAGGGTCTCTGTGCTGTAGAGGAGGGTGTAGAGCTGTCTGGTCTCTGTGCTGTAGAGGAGGGTGTAGAGCTGTAGGGTCTCTGTGCTGTAGAGGAGGGTGTAGAGCTGTAGGGTCTCTGTGCTGTAGAGGAGGGTGTAGAGCTGTAGGGTCTCTGTGCTGTAGAGGAGGGTGTAGAGCTGTAGGGTCTCTGTGCTGTAGAGGAGGGTGTAGAGCTGTAGGGTCTCTGTGCTGTAGAGGAGGGTGTAGAGCTGTAGGGTCTCTGTGCTGTAGAGGAGGGTGTAGAGCTGTAGGGTCTCTGTGCTGTAGAGGAGGGTGTAGAGCTGTAGGGTCTCTGTGCTGTAGAGGAGGGTGTAGAGCTGTCTGGTCTCTGTGCTGTAGTCACCCTGCTGTACCTCCTCAGGAAGTCAATGTAGTCCACCTTTACACTATCTCTCTTAGACACCCACAGGAGACCAACAAAGTCAGACTGTTTACTCAGCGTATAAGGATCACTAGTAGAGGATGGACAAGGATGGTGATGGTGATAAGGAGGATGATAAGGATCAAGCTCACATTCATCATAATCATGACAACAATGCTGACATTTAAATACGAACAGAAAGAAAAAAGTATATATTTTTCTCTAAAACTTCTGAGCAAGTCCAGACTTTTGCCCACAACAACTCAAGTGAAGAGTAATCAAGTCTCCTTGGCGTCAGACGGTAAGAGCAGGGTTCTGCCTGTGTAGCGTCAGGTGGGTTGAGCTGTAATTCTGGGGCTGGGTGGTCGGGGAATAGGTGGTGTTCAGAACGGGTCACACCTGGGGAATCAGCCCACTGCGTTTATCCTGACCCCAACAGTGGAACGGTATCTCTCTTAAGTAAGCCACACACACACACACACACACACACACAGATGGAAAGGGAGATACGCTCGCAAGCACACACAATCACACACACATGGATAGGTAGAGATATACACACACACCTATTTTGGTGGCTCATAATCAAAGTCTAGTCTCTAATGCCCTGCCCTACATCTTACCACGGTGTAATCTAGTGCTTCTGCTCCCTACAGAGCTCTATGGCATTGAGTCTTATTATAGATGCCACACTGTCTAATTATCACTGCTATCAGCAGGCACCGAGCGGGACGCCGGGCTAGATCCACAGGAGTACTGCACCGCTCTGCATGCTCTACATACCTGGGAACGGGGCTGGTGTGTAGGTAAAGTGTTCCAGTGTGAAGGTCAGACCCAGGTCATGATGTTTTAGTGAATGTGCGGAGGAGTAGAGATAGGGAGTTTTTAGTACTGGGTGGTACTTTCACCTTTCAGACATGACAGACTCGCTCTGTTTCTTTCTTTTCTCTCTCTCTCTCTGTCTGTCTTAGTCTCTGTCCATCATCCGCCTCTATCTTCCCCTCCACTCCCTCTCTGTCCATCTCTTGTTTGTCTTTCTGTCAGTCTGTCTTATTTCTCTTTCTCTCCCTCTCTAACTCCGCTCTAGGACTTACCTGTAATTATTGGAGTAAGTGTTCTCTAACGTACGGCAACCACCGCCTGCTAAATAATTGATCGCGATAAAAAAAAGAGAAAGAAAACGCACCAAGCTCTCAATCTCTTCTCTGAAAGTGTTTGGGAAACAGATGAAGGAGACAAAAAAGGAAAGGAAAGAGAAAGAGGAGGAAGACAGAGGGGAAAAAAGCGGCTTGTGGCATCTCGCTCCCTCAAGCACAAAGCGACTTCCACATCAAAATGTCACCAGCACAACAGCTGCTGCTCCTGCAATATAGTCCTTTAAAGAAAACTTTCAACAACTCCCCTCGAAAAACACCATCTTTTTAATGAATAAGGCTCAGAAAGACTGAGAGAAGGGGAGGGGGAGGAAGAGGGAGGGAGGGACACAAAGTGCTGATATTATGGGTGGAAATCTGTGTGGGAAAGACAGGCAGTCAAACTGTCAGGCGTGAGCGCTGAGACGGAACAAAGAGGAACAGTGGAGACAATTACATTGGCGCTGTGGAGTGACGAGAGCCATCGCACAGCAACACACCACGGATGGAGGGAGAAGGGATACACCGTATACATGATAAACAACTGTGCTGTAGGTGTATATCACTGTATATCACTACCCATAACACCACTCCGCTACTGATCAATGATAAACAGGTGTGGATGAAGAACAAACAGTGGGAGGTATATGAACACAAAACGTAAACGCGCGAACAGCTACACTACGTCAGTAAATATCGTTCAATGTCCCCACTGCCTTCATAAACAATGCGAGGGAATGATCCATTTCATCAATGAGCAATGTGACCAATGCCATTACGACTATCAGTGATGCATCAAGAGAGTCGCATTTCCCTAAGTGGTCCGCATGTACTGGACAAACATAAAAACGCAACATGCAACAATGCCATTGATTTTACTGAGTTACAGTTCATATGAGGAAATCAGTCAATTGAAATGAATTCCTTATGGATTTCACATGACTGGGAATACAGATATGCATCTGTTGGTCACAGATACCTTTAAAAAAAATGGGCCTCACAATGGGCCTCACAATGGGCCTCAGGATCTCGTCAATATGTGTTTGTGTATTCAAATTGACATCGATAAAATGCAATTGTGTTCGTTGTCCATAGCTTATACCTGCCCATACCATAACCCCACCGCCACCATGGGGCAATCTGTTCACAACGTTGACATTAGCAAACCACTCGCCCACACAATGCCATACATGTCTGCGGTTGTGAGGCCGGTTGGACGTACTGCCAAATTCTCTAAAATGACGTTGAAGGCGGCTTATGGTAGAGAACTTTACTTTAAATTCTCTTGTAACAGCTCTGGTGGACATTCCTGCATTGTGTTGTGTGACAAAACTGCACGTTTTAGAGTGGCCTTTTGTTGTCCCCAGCACAAGGTTCACCTGTGTAATGATCATGCTGTTTAATCAGCTTCTTGATATGCCACACCTGTCAGGACGATGGATTATCTTGGCAAAGGAGAAATGCTTACTAACAAGGATTTAAACAAATTTGTGCACCACATTTCAGAGAAATAAGCTTTTTGAGCGTATGGAAAAATGTATGGGATCTTTTATTTCAGCTCATGAAACATGGGAAACACTTCATATTTTTGTTCAGTGTAGTTCTGAAAACAGAAAAAGGCAGGACACCCACACCAAACATCTCTGCACAGCAGAGATTGTCATAAAAAGTTATAAAGAAACTGAGAGACCTCCAAGACTATGTAGTAAGGCTTAGTAAGAAAAGTTTAAATACTTTCAGATACGGGAACGTGTCCCCTCTCCATGCGCCATAAAACCCTTTTTTAACAGTGTATGATAAGGGAGCACGTCACCTGTCATTACCAAGACTAACCTCATGTCTTATACTGCCATCTAGTGGCCAAGATAGTCAATGACAAGGCAGCGGTGGCGATGTGGAGCCCGGAGCTAGAGAATCAGCATTACTTTGTCAGACTAAACAAGAGCAGAACGTAGGACACCTCTGGGGTATACTACAAAGCAGGTTCAATGAGTTAGCCTGCTAACTTTGATAAACAACCAGAAATAATTTTCTGGTTCTTTAAAAAAGCTAAACTTAGATATGTGTTTTTGGTTGTTGAGTCAATTAGACCATGCCCATTTCAAGCATATATCTTTTTTTAAATTACAAGATTCTACTCTACCTTTATCCAGGGTCCTGACTCTATAGTCTACTAATCTACCTTTATCCAGGGTCCTGACTCTATAGTCTACTAATCTACCTTTATCCAGGGTCCTGACTCTATAGTCTACTAATCTACCTTTATCCAGGGTCCTGACTCTATAGTCTACTAATCTACCTTTATCCAGGGTCCTGACTCTATAGTCTACTAATCTACCTTTATCCAGGGTCCTGACTCTATAGTCTACTAATCTACCTTTATCCAGGGTCCTGACTCTATAGTCTACTAATCTACCTTTATCCAGGGTCCTGACTCTATAGTCTACTAATCTACCTTTATCCAGGGTCCTGACTCTATAGTCTACTAATCTACCTTTATCCAGGGTCCTGACTCTATAGTCTACTAATCTACCTTTATCCAGGGTCCTGACTCTATAGTCTACTAATCTACCTTTATCCAGGGTCCTGACTCTATAGTCTACTAATCTACCTTTTTCGGCAAGTTAGCTGGCTAACTCATTGAACCTGCTTTGTAGTATACCCCACAGGTCACAGATCTGTTTGTGCTGTCTTGCCAACTCCTATTATCATTGGAGTTGGCAAGACAGCACAAACAGATCCCAAACCAGTCTACAAGAGACCCACACCTGCCCTCTCTCACCATGGCCAGCATGGCGTTGAGCTGGGTCTGCGTGAGGGGGAAGAGGAAGGCCTCCACCACCTGTCTGAACTCCCCCCGGGGTCACTGAGCCGCTCCCCTCAGGGTCCAGGCCTTTGAACGCTGCCCTCACATCCTCCAGCCTCTCCACCAGCCTCCGGGGGAGCAGGGCCTTGATCTCCCCCAGGGACAGATGCTCATCTGGGGCTGACTGTACCGATGAGACTGGGGAAGGACATGGAAGTGATTAGGAGTCTGTGTGGGGGACACTGTTTGCTGTGTTTGGTTTAGATTTATTCCAGGGTTTTTCCCTTACTGTACATTCTCATGTTACGTTATGAGTAGGCTATGAGTTGAGAATGATATATGAATGAACTCACCAGCTGTGGGGACATGGGAGAGAGAAGGGTGGTAAATCGAAGGTGTGATGCATACAGTACTCACTGGAGAGTTTTTGGTGTGTGTGTGTGTGTGTGTGTGTGTGTGTGTGTATGTGTGTGTATGTGTGTGTGTGTGTGTGTGTGTGTGTGTGTGTGTGTGTGTGTGTGTGTGTGTGTGTGTGTGTGTGTGTGTGTGTGAGAGAGAGAGAGACAGGTGAAACCCAGGTGAAATAATTCATGAGAGCAGGGTGTTCTGTTCCTGTGTCACATGAGGATTGTTTACAGTGTCTTACTCCTCCCAACGCAAACACATCATAAATCCACTCTAGGCTACTATTCTATTTGAATTGTGTGTTTAGCTATCAGACAGGCACCTTGTAGAGGAGATGGTTGCCAACTTGTCTCAGTCAATCAAAGCAACAGCAATAGGAAACATTTTTCGTCGGGACGAGAGCAGAATTTAAACATAAAAGGCTATTATTATTTTACTTCAAATTAACCTTTTCATAATTAGAATAAACTTTGAAGTCGCCCCAAGGTTAATCACAACATTTACATATTTGCCTCCTGCTTAGATTATGTTCACTACAAACTAAAATGTTTGTGTTGTTTTATGCAAATTATGTCACAAATGAATTTGTGAATTTTCACTTGAATGGAATGTACCGTTTGTAATTTAGACATATCTAAATTAGCTTCTGTGATCTTGCCAATTTAAATGCTTGTTTCTTATAAATATTTCATTTGACTTGGCTTGATTAATTTAAAGCTTCAATTAAAAAAGCACAGATGAAAAAGGGCAGGAAGAAATGTAACCTGCTACAATTCAATTTATACTATTCCTCTGAAGTTAGTGCTCAAGTTTAGACTATTGCGAATTGTTGCAATGTTATTTGTCCTTTTCATTCTATCATGTAGCATTAGGACAACTAATGTGGTTGCTGATTGAAAGTTATAGTTACCCTTTTTCTTTACGTCATGTCGCTCTGGATAGATTGAAATTGTTGCTCTCTGAGTCTGACCTGAGTTTCCCTCCGTTTCTTCGGAGAGCTTCGTAAAAGCGCAGGAGAACGCAGAGAACGCGTTGTGGTTGTCATAGAGATGTATCGGCACCGTTCTATAGTTCCAGACTCCTCCCGGAAGTTATGTCAGGTTTCACCTTCGTGCCTTTGCCTCTACTTCAAGCTAAATATTCTTCATCCAGAGTAGTAGACCCTCACTCAACAGTAAACACCCCCCATCGAGTGGTTAGTGATAAGGACTACTGTGATACTGTAGATGTCTAGGGTTGTTAGACCTAGTGTTAACTTATAGCTTACTGAAGTAATAATACAAATAATAATAATGTATTCAATTTCTATAGCGCTTTTCATTAAAAAAAAGAATCTCAAAGTGTGTGAAAAAGCAAAACGATCAATAATCAAATAAAGCGGCTCCGGTATATGGTAAGAGCAGGTCTGGACTGCGAGTTCCAACCAGAGTTGAGCGTTTTGAGTGTGCAAAAGTTGAGGGAACCACATGGCTTGAGCAGAGGGAGGTTGTCAACGGAAGTACCAACATTTATACTTTGACTCAAAATTGCTAGCAAATAATGCAAGTGCATTGAAGACATCACACACACAATTGTCCTGAAGACATAACTTTATTAATAAACCAGCAAGCAAGCATGTAAAGCACGATGCATTATACCCAGGTTAGGACAACCCTACAGGCATATAAAAACCAAACAAACAGTACACACCATTACCTTGTACAGGTGGGCTGCAGCAGGATTGCCAGCGGTCGTAAACAGAGAGAATGAGAGAAAAAGCTGACAAGAGAGTTCATTTCCCTTTCTGTTTATTGTCTATTCCACTTGCTTTGGCAATGTAAACACATGTATCTAAAGCCAATTGAATTGAATCGATAGAGAGATACAGACAGAGTGAGAGAAACAGAGAGAGAGAGAGAGAGAGAGAGAGAGAGAGAGAGAGAGAGAGAGAGAGAGAGAGAGAAGGTAAGAGGGATGTCCTAAAGCAGAGACCTGAGCCTGTGGGAGGGGTCTGTTGTGGATGTTACCTCCACATCAATGAAGACATTCACAAGTGTCCAGCAGAGCAGAGGGGTTGGGGGGGGGGTCCTACTGGTCTCTCTGGGGGCATTTACAGCAGAGAGGAGGGGGAGGCGGAGGAGGAGGAGGAGGAGGAGGAGGAGAGAAAGAGATGCAAGCAATGGAAGAGAAAAGGGTCTACATGTACTTGGGGGAGAGCACACAGAGAATGCTGGTAACATGGAGGGATACTCTGTTGTCTCAGTGTGGGACAGTAACTCTATAGGTGGCTTTGGGTCTGAGGACAGAGAAAGGCATCACTTGAGCAGCATAAACAAACAGAACTGATATAAAAGGCGGTTGTGATGTGTCATTTTTGTGATTTTGCTCACACACCAGCATGTACACACACACACACACACACACACACACACACACACACACACACACACACACATTCCCCATTCACCTCGGCAAGAAAGGTTGATACAAAAAGTCTAGTGCTGATTAAGCTAATGCCCATTGAAAGCCTTTTTGTAACAAACAAGCTATGTAATGTACTGAAAGTGAGAAACGTGTGCTAAAAGGAAGGACTAGGTAAAGTAGGAACTGACCAGGATACAGCTAAAACGGAACACTTGCTCTGTATCAAAGGGCAGTCATGGGTGGTCTCTATACTTGACTCTGGGCTGGACTTATGATTCCCCACCATAGCATTCATACAGCGTTTAAAAAACATAACAGCACTGTCTCAACGTCAAGTGTTGAACAAGACGTGTAAGCTTCCTCTGTACAGGTTTGGCGACGGCGCCACAAACTTCCATGCGTTTCCCTCAGGCTTGGGGCCACTGCCACATACACAACTTGCTAAAGAGCACTGGTATATACACATACATACTTAGCGGTACATACTGAAAATGAATGGGATGATGGGCGGAGAGGGGGGACATAGATGGGGGTGGGGGATGGAATCTGTGCCACATTGGGCTAAAACAGGATCTCGCTTATTGGCTGAGAAACTGACCGCTTGATTGATGAATCAAAATTGATTTGTGAGCTTTTGAAGGACGCACTCTTTATATGGATTGATTGGTGTGTTGATTGACAGCTATACTTTGCTGGTGTAGCGATTGATATATACAGTATATCCAAAACGTGATTGTTTGATTGATTGATTGATTGATTGATTTATTGAGTGATGAAGAGAGGCAGAGTGTACGGTGTTTAGGCAGCAGAAGGAGGAGTGTAGTCCGTGGTCGTGTCGCTGTGGTCAGTCGGTCCGGTCCTCACAGGCCGAAGTCAAAGGTCAGGTCAGACTTGCCCATCTTCTGTCTATACACCGTGTCAAACTTGTCATTCATAGACACGGTGAAGATGTCCTGCCACAGTCCCACGCGACCTGACAGAAGAAAGAGTTACATGGTCATACATCACTTCTGTTTTAGCTATGAATGAGACGAATGGCCGAGAGGAATGGTCAGCAGCCAATATGAATGTTATCATTTTGAAACCTTCTTTATTGCATATTGATCAGCTCATAGGCTATCTATGCTTCCTTATGACTCCCAACTGTGTACAGTGAGGTCCATAATCACCCTCGATAGAGATGAGCAAAAAAGACTGTACGAAACAAATAATACAAATACGGAGCTATATTGTATGCATATTTTTTGGGGGGAAATTATATTATTTTATACTAAAACAATTGCTCAAAGAGATTTTGTTTAACAAGTTATATTTAGCTAAATAGTTCCATAACGTCAAAGATACAACAACATATTTTACTGTAGGTAATCAAATCAAATCAAAAATAAAATGTAATTTGTCACATGCTTGGTAAACGGGTGTAGAATTGAAGTTAAATGCTTACGGCCCTTCTCAACAATGCAGAGTGAAAATAGAAACAATAGTAGAAAGATAATAACACAATGAATAGATACACAATGAGTAACAATAACTTTGCTATATACACAGGGTACCAGTACCAGGTCGATGTGCAGGGTTTCGAGGTAATGGAGGTAGATATGTACATACGGTGTTTTCAGGAAGTATTCAGACCCCTTCACTCATCAATCTACACACAATACCCCATAATGACAAAACAAAAACATGTTTTTAGAAATGTTTGCAAATGTATTAAAACTAAAAAACAGAATGACCTTATTTACATAAGTATTCAGACACTTTTCTATGAGACTCGAAATTGAGCTCAGGTGCATCCTGCTTCCATTGATCATCCTTGAGATGTTTCTACAACTTGATTGGAGTCCACCTGTGGTAAATTCAATTGATTGGACATGATTTGCAAAGGCACACACCCGTCTATATAAGGTCTCACAGTTGACAGTACATGTCAGAGCAAAAACCAAGCCATGATGTCGAAGGAATTGTCCGTAGAGCTCCGAGACAGGATCGTGTCGATGCACAGATTCGGGGCATTGAAGGTCCCCAAGAACACAGTGGCCTTCATCATTCTTAAATGGAAAAAGTTTGGAACCACCAACTCTATCTAGAGCTGGCTGCCCAGCCAAACTGAGCAATCAGGGGAGAAGGGCCTTGATAAAGGAGGTGAAACAAGAACGCGATGGTCACTCTGACAGAGCTCTAGAGTTCCTCTAGAGATGGGAGAACCTTCAAGAAGGACAACCATCTCTGTAGCACTCCACCAATCAGGCCTTTATGGTAGAGTTACCAGACGGAAGCCACTGCTCAGTAAAAGGCACATGACAGTCTGCTTGGAGTTTGACAAAAGGCACCTAAAGGACTCTCAGACCATAAGAAACAAGATTCACTGGTCTGATGAAACCAAGATTGAACTCTTTGGCCTGAATGCCAAAAGTCACGTCTGGAGGAAACCTGGCACCATCCCTACGGTGAAGCATGGTGGAGGAAGCATCTTGCTGTGGGGATGTTTCTCAGCAGCAGGGACTGGGAGACTAGTCAGGATCAAGGGAAAGATGAACAGAGCAAAGTACAGAGAGATCCTTGATGAAAACCTACTCCAGAGTGCTCAGGACCTCAGACTGGGGGTGAAGGTTCACCTTCCAACAGGCCAACAACCTTAAGCACACAGCCAAAACAACGCAGGAGTGGCTTCGGGACAAGTCTCTGAATGTCCTTGAGTGGCCCAGCCAGAGCCCGGACTTGAACCCGATTGACCATCTCTGGAGAAACCTGAAAATAGCTGTGCGGTGACGCTCCCCATCCAACCTGACAGAGCTTGAGAGGATCTGCAGAGAAGAATGGGAGAAACTCCCCAGATACAGGTGTGCCAATCTGGTAGCGTCATACCCAAGAAGACTCAAGGCTGTAATCGCTGCCAAATGTGCTTCAACAAAGTACTGAGTAAAGTTTCTGAATAATTATGTAAATATGATATTTCAGTTTTTGCTTTGTCATTATGGGGTATTGTGTGTAGATTGATGAGGGGAAAAAACTATTTAATACATTTTAGAATAAGGCTGTAACGTAAGAAAATGTGGAAAAAGTCAAGGGGTCTGAATAATTTCTGAATGCTCTGTACGTAAGGGTCACTGTTGGGGCGACGTTATCAATGTACTTTTTAATGAAGCCACTGATGTGGTAAACTCCTCAATGTTCTCGGATGAATCCTGGAACATATTCCAGTCTGTGCTAGCGAAACAGTCCTGTAGCTTAGCATCCGCTTCATCGGACCACTTCCGTATTGTGCGTGTCACTGGTACTTCCTGTTGGGAGTTTTTGTTTGTAAGCAGGAATCAGGAGGATTATGATTTGGTCAGATTTTCCGCAGATTTTCCGCAGCATGGTTGTAGTTGTAGTTCCACATATTTATTTATTCCGTGAAACGTTTGCAACACACCAAAATACTTCTAACAACAAAACAACAAACCGTGACGAAGAGAAAATAACACTACTCAAAAATGTACAACCCACAAACCCAAATGGAAAAAAAACCTACATAAATATGATCTCCAATTAGAGACAACATGAACCGGCTGTCTCTAATTGGAGATCATCCCAACAACCCCAACATAGAAATAGAAACATAGAAAAATAGCATAGAAACAGATAACAAAAAAACCACCCAAAAACACCCCCTGACACGCCCTTACCTACTCTACTATAGAAAATGACATCTTACAAGGGTCAGGACGTGACACAAAGGGAGGGCCTTGTATGCATTTCTGTGTGTGGAGTAAAGGTGATCAAGGGTTTTGTCGCCTCTAGTTGCACAGGTGACATGCTGGTAATAATGAGGTAAAACGGATTTCAGTTTCCCTGCATTAAAATCACAGGCCACGAGAAGTGCCCCCTCTGGATGTGCATTTTCTTGTTTGCTTATGGCCCTGTACAGCTCATTGCATGCTGTCATAGTGCCTGCATCGGTTTATGGTGGTAAAAAGACAGCGTCGAAAAAATATAGATGAAAACTCTCTTGGTAAGTAGCATGGTCTGCGGCTTTTTAGGTTTTCTAACTCAGGCGAGCAAAAACTAGAGACTAACATTAGGTAACGCGCACCAGCTGCTGTTAACTAAGAGACACAGCCTCCCACTACTCTTAACCTAGGGTGCAGAATATCTAGAGCTGCCGACTCGCTGAAGTAGAAACCTTCATCCAAATCGAGGTTAGTGATCGCTGTTCTGATGTCCAGAAGACGTTTTCGGCCATAGGAAATGATGGCGGAGAAATTATGTCCAATAAAAGTTACGATCAGCATAAGAAAACACAAAAGAGCCTAATTTGTCAGCTCGTAAAACGGGCGCTATCTAATGCGGCGTCATCTCATACATCCAAGTATGGGGTTCTCTTCTGCTTTGCATCCTTATTTCGGCGCCAAACCCACCACTGGTGTGCGTAGCCAAAGAGCTCTATTTTCAAGTTATCCAACGAATGTAAATTCCGGGAGTTTGCTAAAATGGCATTGGTACTTGGATTGGAACCGGTGCTATGGTCAGAATACATGAAAATAGAGCTCTTTGGCCACGCATACCAGCCTCGAAATACCAGCCTCGAAATAAGGCTGTATAAGCAGAAAAGAACCCCATCCCTACTGTAAAATATGGTGGTGGATCTTTGATGTTATGGGGCTATTTTGCTTCCACTGGTCCTAGGTCCTTTGTTAAGATTAACAGCATCATGAACTTTACCCAGTACCAGGACATTTTTGCCAAAAACCTGGCTGCCTCTGCCGCTGCCTATTTTTCAATGGCCATCTCAGTCTACAGATTTGAACCCCATGGAAAACCTGTGGTTTGAATTGAAGAGGGCAGTCCATAAGAGCAGACGATGGATATCAAGCATCTGGAAAGATGTTGTATGGAGGAATGGTCTAAGATCACTCCAAATGTGTCCTCCAATCTCATAAAACATTTTAGAAAAAGGCTCAGGGCCGATATCCGCACAAGGTGAAGTATTGAAAGGTGTCGAAAACAGGGCTGGCAATCATTTTGACCCCTATCTTTTTGAGAGAAAATCTCTTTCTCTGAGAAATGGTATTACCATCAAATAATTTCCCCAATTTTTGGAGTACACCATATAACTCAGTATGTGTATTATTTATTTGATACAGTCTTTTTTGCTCATCTATCAAGAGTGCCAATCATTTTGGGCCTATGTACATATGCCTATGTCTACAGACATGGACTCACCTGTCCTCCAGTAGTGTGTATAGGAATGTGTGTTTATGGCCCTATTAGCTCAAGGCTGTGTGTTAGACCAGCACCAGGCCAGAGGCTAGGGGTCCATGCACTAAAAGAAACAGAATATGGAGAAAACAAGACAAATCTGACGAAAAAATCATAAGAAAAAACAACATAACAAAAATCTACAATGATCAAAATGAAAAAAATTGAATCATATTATAATTATATTAAAATGACATTCATAAATCATAATGCAAAAAAAAGTACAACAAATGTGAACGGATTTCCAAACTGAACAGTAAGGTGCAACTCCTAGTGCCAGAAATCAAAGCTGTAATTACTATGTTTAACCACAGGGAGGCGTTGCAGAGTAAAAATAGGAGTACATGGAAATGCCCTTAATGAATGGTCCAGAGTGCGATATTCCCTATTCCTTTCAAGGTTTATGCTGGGGTATGTACAACTGATTCATGATCTGCGGTTTGCTACAATAAAGCTCTAGTTACTCTCTGCCCCTAATAGACCCAGGATCAGCCTTCCGCAAACCAGTGCTAACCTTCACCATTATGAGCCAAACAACTAAACTGGCCCTGGATCATTGCTTAAAGATATAGACTACACACAAACACATATTATGTAACTGTTCTACATAGCCTACATACAAATCTGGTCTAGGTTGACTCATCCTCAGCCGGCCGAGACATACGTTCCCCCAGGGTTAGCGGAGCTATAAAGCCATATGAACATATTCTATTTGTTTTGAAGAGTGTGCATCCGGATGCATACAGCAGTGGACACATACCAGGTTGCTGTATTTTGGTGTACGGCTGAGGCTCACACACTCTCCGTTCTGATATCCTCTTTCTTTGTCTCTCTCTCTCTGTTGTTCTCTCTCTCCCTCTCTGTTCCCCCTTTTCTGAGTACACTGCGAGCATGCTTGTGTCTAGGCTTGTGAGTGTCTAATAATAGCCTAAACAATGATATGATACGAGCTGCAAAGCCATGAATGGGGCTAGAGGGAGTCTGGTCACATCCGTTTAGCAAATACAGTACACCAAGTAAAGTGTGTGTGTGTGTGTGTGTGTGTGTGTGTGTGTGTGTGTAAAGGTTGGAGTTGACATACAGTACACACGTTAGGTTACTGTCCCTCTTGGCACACAGCGTTCACCCTTTCCATTCACTTTACGGCACAAAGCACACAATGCTTCAGTAACCTTACAGATCTCTTTACTTATTCAACTCTGTCGTCGGGAGACGTTCGGAAATCTCTGCCTTCCTCCGTAACGATCATTCCTTGGCTATCTTATCTTTAGTGACTGACTACCCCTCGCTTCCGTTTTCTTTCATCCTTATCTTCCTTTCCTCTATCCCTCTATCCCTCTCTTTCTCTTCCTCGCTCTCTACCTCTGTCCTTCCCAATCTCCCCCATATCTCTTGCTCCTTCCCTTCCTTCTCTCCCTACCCCCTCTATTTCTCTCTCCCCCATCCCTCCCCCCTCTCCCCCTTCTGCAAATGGAGAGGGTCTCACCCCTGCAGATGGAGAGGGCTTCTGAGTTGCAGCACTGCTCTATGAGCTGGTTGCAGCTCTCCACCATGGTCTCCAGCTGGGCCTTGTCACACGAGACACCCAGGAACCTCGCCAGCTGCCCCACCAACGTCCCCAGGTCCTGGAGAGAGAGAGAGAGAGAGAGAGAGAGAGAGAGAGAGAGAGAGAGAGAGAGAGAGAGAGAAATTCAAATAAAATAGTAATTATATTTCATCTCCTCCAAAATGATTGGCATTTTACATGCATGTTACCTCATTTTTACACCCCAGTGAAACAGGAAGCCATAAAAGGCCACAATACAGTTCCTTAAAGGGGCAATCAGCAGTTGCTACATACATTTTTGGACTTCTGAATTCATTATATGTACCCATTGATTATAGAAGAATATAACTTATAAATGCCTCATGAGCTTAGTTCAACTCCCGTATCCCATCAGAAACCAATATAGAAACTTGTTTTACTCCGTTTGTAAACAAATACATTTTTAACAAACACTATACAGCTTCAAAACATGATTAAAAATATAATTTTGATACCATGGACCATCAGTCCTTTCATCCATAGCTTTGTCTAGGAATTTGAGAGTGGTTACATTTCTCCAGCCCCTTCCCTCGGCTTTTTACCAAAATCAGGGGTGGGGAGACGGCTTTGTTATTGTTTCTACTGCTGATTGCACTTTAAGCTGAGACTAAACCAAAAAAGTTGAATGTTAATGCAGATTTATAAAAATATATATATTTAGGGGTGCCAATAATTTTGACACCTACCTATCTATTTGAGAAATCATATTATTAGTTGTTAAACAAAATCTATTTCTCTGAGAAATATAAAATAATACATTTTTGGAGTATACCATATAGCTCAGTATTTGTATTATTTATTTTATACAGTCTTTTTTGCTCATCTTTATCAAGAGTGCCAATCATTTATGAGGTGGCTGTACCAAATTATCTCTTCTTATCACTCCCAAATGACCTATGAGCTAGAATATGATAATGTCTTATTAATAGGCAGTATGGGGCGGGTTGCAGTACTTTCTATTCCATACACAACCCAGTCACACCACTGTGACAAGGTAGTCGGGCTGTATTTATAGGGGGGAGTGGGGTAAGTTGAGCCAAAGTGGTACGGTTTTCTTGTTTCTAGGAAACCATACACAAAATGTATAATTTCACAAAATATACGGAACAAAAATATAAGGCATTATCGCTGGGATATGAGGTAACAGCGGTAAAAACTACAACATGTTTGTTAGGTGTTAAGCCTGTGTTAAAATATGCTTAAAATGATTAAAAGACAAAAAGTGATTGTGTTGAATTGTGTTTGGGAAATAAAGATAGACATGGTTATAAAAAGGTAGTGGCAATATTTAATTCAGTACAGCCATTTGTAGGCGGCTTAACATACCCTGTTCCGCTTGTCCAAAATAAGAGGTCTCTGTTGGCACATCTTATACATCGTATGAGGTAAGTTGAGCCAAGAGTCCACTTTTTTTGGACAAGCTATGTTTTCAGAACTGTAATATTTACATGTATTCTGATTATTTCCAGGGATACACAACATCCTGAAATATATGTAGAAATCTTTGTTAGAAAGAATACTATATTTCCCTTGACGGAGTGATGCTGAATGTAAAAAGCGGCTCAACTTCCTCCACTCTCCCCTACATCTCAGACAGAGTGGGGGTTGAACTCTGACTCCGAACATCTGATTATGTCATCTAGACACGTGTACAGATCCTTCTATGCGTTATCTAGCGGTTATACATTGGAGTTTCATTGCCTTGCAATAAAGAGGCTGAATTTCTGTCTGTCTATGTGGACGGTTATAAACTTTGACCACAGTTCCCTTTTCCTTTCTATAGAAACAGAAGTTTTCTTATCCGTATATAACACACTTGCTCAGCAAATACCCTTGACATACATGTTACTGTTTTTCTCAATTGCATTCAAGCCATTTTTGGATCTGTGTTGAAACGTATCTACAGTAGAACAGCAATGATCAAACGCTCAAATACATTTACAGAACGTCTGATCATGTTCTTGCCTTAGTAACTGACTTGCATTTCTTAGACCAACTTTTGTCGTCAGTGAACACAAAAGTCACTTAAGTTTTGTTCATAGAATATAACGCATTGTTTTCGTCAGAAGAGAAACGTGTGCAATTGTGTTCACTGTTTCTGGCAATCAGTAAATACTACTGCACAAAATTCTAAATCTGCCCATCAGTGTCACACCATGTACAATATAATACCAATATATGGAAAGATCTAGGAAATGGGGACTGTCTAATTATTACAATATTGTTGACCTGCAGAGATGCAGAGCATGAAGTTGGGTTACCCATAAGTCATCTTCTTCCACATTGTGAACTTTGAAAGAGCTTTGCTATGGTGATGATGGAGGCCTATACATTCATAGTTGTGTTCCTCCATTGTATTCACCTTTTTTATTTGCATTTATTTGTTTATTTTTTTACCCTTTTTTCTCCCCAATTTTGTGATATCCAATTGGTAGTTACAGTCTTGTCTCATCGCTGCAACTCTCCTACGGACTCGGGAGAGGCGAAGGTCGAGAGCCGCGCGTCCTCCGGGAACACGACCCTGCCAAGCTGCACTGCTTAACCCGGAAGCCAGCCGCACCAACGTGTCGGAGGAAACTTGCAGATAGTGTTTCTGCGCACCAATGGAAAGTCTATATAGCAATGAGCAAACTTGCCTTTGTATTGAATACATGGAACTGAATTGTGATGATATCGATGAATGTGCTTATTTCTTAATTTTTTTTATCAGGAATAATATTTGTGTATGAAATTGTTTGGTGTAATATGCATAAAAGGAGAGTAATATCCCATAATTCTGCACCTTTGGATAGTTGTACTTCCTTTTTAGTGACTGCAAAGAAAATGTATTGATCTACTTGGATTTTTATTAGACAGACTAACTTTCTGTTTTGCCTGCTTGGACTCAATAGATAAGTATGGTTGCGTTAATCTTTTTGCAGGCAGTCGTGTTCTTTTTCGATCAATCTGAAATGTTGACGGTGTAATATCATTTTGATGAATGTATTTATGTTTTGAGGAGGCAACTTCATTTCCTAAAACGCATTCACTCTTTTGCAAAAGGCCACAGAGTTCTCTCTCTTTTGAACTCTATTTTGGAAGTCGACAACATTATTAAAAAAAAAAATGCTTGTACGCGATTGAGAAAAACTGTAACCTGTTTGCTTTCTAAGAAAGGTAGGTTACATGAGCTACTTGCCCCCAACAGTGTCAATGCTGTAACTATGTCGTAACAGTGATAGTCACTTTGAGTGATAGTGAATAAGATCATGTCTTGGAAGGCTTGCTAATGTATATACTGTATAAATGTTCATGTTTGCAAATTATTCCTAATAAGAACACACTGTGTTTCTGGGCGGGTGTTGTGTGTGTGCGTATGTGAGCATAAGAGCATGCATGCGTGTGTGTGTTTCTGTGCAATGCAGCCCTGCAGGGACCTTTGGAACAGCAAACAACACTATTGATTTGGCCCCATTCTGCCCCAGTGAGAGTACAGTTACAGTTATGTTCCATAGACCGGAACTCTGGTTGCCACGTTGCTCTGAGGGTGGTACGATTATCATAGGGGTTAGGTGGTATGGGTAAAGTTAGAGTGACATTGGTTTGGGATAGGATAGAGCAGGACCACCCAAAGCAGGGCCAAACTTGGCCTGTTAGAAGCTTCCAGAATGAACTGTGACGACCCTCCCACTCTGTCTGCCGTATTCTCTCTTTGTTCTTGTTTCTTTATTAGGAGGCCGGTGGGCGGAGTTGGAAGGGTCGTCAGATAAATGGGAAACACCTGGGCTCGGGTGTGGCCCAGGATAAATGGACCTCTTCCACAGTCATTGGGGTGACTCTCTCCACACAGACACCTTGTTGATTTTGGTTGTGTAGTTTTGTGGCTTTTTGGTTATTTGCTTTGGCACCTTTCAACACCCTGCATTATTACATTCAAGAATGCAAAACACTCACTTACATTACTGATTACACATACCACTGTTAATGACTTAGTTACTTTATTTAATAAATATATATTTTTGTTACCCTTTGTCTCCACGTTGTCTCCCTTTTGTTGCGAACTCTGAGCCGGTTCGTAACAAGTGGGGGCTCGTCCAGGATCTTGAACTTGTGTTTGGGAGAAAACGTGGAGGTATGTTAACTTGAGGTGCTTTGTTTGTTAGTTTGAGTTTGGTGCTCAGTACTGGTTGCCTTTGTTGGTTTGGTTTGTGTGCTGCGTTGGAGAGAGTACATTGGTTAGTTTCCAGGTCCTGCCTAGCCTGAAAACGCTTGTTCTACTCGCTGTGGTAACATTGGTCTGAGGTGAGTACAATCAGCTGTGTACCTTGGTGGGAGATTTGGATAGGGTAGTGAAACTTACTACCCGGAGCTATAGCCTTTTTTCCCTGATAGGCTTAGCGACGTGTTTCATTTTTGGAATATGTTGGGCATTGTTAAAGTTTGTTATTTTTGTGTGGTGTCTGTGGACTGAGCAGTTGTCTCGGGAGCACATCCGTGGCTTGGTGGAATCTACCAGCGTGCTGGGGGGTTACTTCCTCGCCAGCGGGCTACAGTGCATAATTACCCACCGCAAATCTGCATGAAGACTAGGGTTGAGTTATTGTAGGTTTTGGGGAAGCTCCATATCTCATCTCTTTTCTGTGGTGCCAGTGTGATTGTTAGTTCTCTTGTTGTGGTTTGGGGTGCTCAGAGGGGTTGAGTGAGATTTTTATTTATTTTTTCTCTCTGACTATGGCGTCTAATGTAGACGAGTTCATTCGCTTTCCATCAGAGGAACTGTTAGACTTATGTACTAAAGAACAGCTGTTGAAGGTTGCTGAACACTACAAAATTGAAATTAGTGATAAACGTCTAAAAAATTCTATTAGGTTAATATTGAAGGCCAATCTGATGGAGAGTGGTATTCTTGACGTTACCACTGGGGCAGCCTCTGCTGAGGACTCGCCGTTTCCCCGATATGTCACAATTACCGCTCCATCGGTTAGTCCTAGTGGTCTTCTTTTTGAACAGCAGAAAGAGCTGCTTCTGTTACAGCTAGAGCATGATCGTGTAAAATATGAGAAGGAATTGGAATTTAAACAGGATAAGGAGCGTGCAGATCGTGTAAAATATGAAAAGGAATTGGCTGCTGATCAGTTAAAATATGAAAAGGAATTGGCTGCTGATCAGTTAAAATATGAAAAGGAATTGGAATTTAAACAGGATATCGAGCGTGCAAAAATCAAGCTGCAACAAGAGCGACTAGAGTTGGTTAGGGAAGGAAAGCTCTCAGGAGAGAGTTTGCTTTGGGAAGGTGACGCAGATTTTCTTAGGAATCGTTCCTCTTTTGGTCATGCCCCGGACACATTTGACATTGTTGGGAATTTACGGTTGTTGCCTCAGTTTAATGAAAGGGATCCTGAGACATTCTTTTCGTTGTTTGAGCGTGTTGCTAACGCTAGGAGTTGGCCTGATTCTGATCGCACTTTGATGTTGCAGTGTGTGCTGACTGGTAAAGCGCAGGAAGCATATTCAGCTCTTAGTGTAGCCGACAGTGTCAGTTATGATAAGGTTAAAACGGCGGTGTTACAGATTTACGAATTGGTTCCTGAGGCTTACCGCCAACGATTTACAACTTTAAAAAGGGATGATAAACAAACTCATGTTGAGTTTGTGCGACAATTATCTTCACAGTTTAATCGCTGGTGTTCCGCCTCTGCAGTTATGACTTTCCAAGGGCTGTGTGAGCTGATTATGTTAGAGCAATTTAAGGACACAGTCCCTGATCGTATAGCCACGTACATTAACGAACGGAAAGTTAAAACTGTCGCTGAAGCTGCGGTTTTGGCAGACGAATATGTTTTGACTCACAAAACTATTTTTGTAGAGCCCCGTATTCGGAGTGAGTGGAGACGTTCGGAGAGATTTGGACCTCGCTCACCGAGATACTCTGGTTCACGGGCAGAGTTTTATTCAACTAGGGTTGAGCCTGATTCCCGTGGTAAAACTGACTTTGGTCAAGAGTGTCACTACTGTCTAGGCTCAGGACATTGGAAAAACGAATGTCCGGTTCTTAGGTCTAGGGATAAGTTCAGTACAGGTACTTTTGTTAAATCGAAGCCTACGGCGTTAGCTGCGCCTGTTCCACATCAGTTCACTCCTGACACATTGTCTCATGCCCAGGGGCAGGTGAAAGTCCATATTGATCCAGACTATTTACCTTTCATTACGGAGGGTTTTGTGTCTCTGTTAGGAAGTAAGAACCTAGTGCCAGTGAAGATCCTAAGAGACACAGGTGCCTCTGAATCATTTGTGTTGGAATCTCTGTTACCCTTCTCTGTTGAGACTGATTCAGGGAATAGCGTGCTAATTAGGGGAATAGGTTTGAACACTCTGTCAGTTCCATTGCATAGACTAAGGTTGGATTGTGGACTGGTGAAAGGTGAGGTTGTTGTGGGGGTGCGTCCTTCATTGCCTATTGAGGGTATTGACGTTATCCTTGGGAATAACTTGGCTGGTGAGCGTGTGTGGCCTGGTGTGTCTCCATCTCTAGTGGTTTCCACTACACCGTCAATTGTAGGGATTCCTGATGAGAGTGCGCAGAGTTTCCCAGAGGTGTTCTCTGCGTGTGCAGTTACTGCGTCGGTAAATGAGAATACCCCAAAGACGTCTCTCACTGTTTTCCCCGTTATCCCGTTACCTGTACCCCGCTCCGATCTAATCGATGCGCAACGGACTGACCCCACATTAGAGAAGTTGCGTGACCAAATTGTGCCTGTGGAACAGTTGGGAGATGTCGCACATGGATATTTTCTCCTAGAGGATGTCCTGATGAGAAAGTGGATGTCTCATGGTAGTTGTTTTCTGGGGGAGGCGATTAGTCAGGTTGTTGTACCAGTTAAGCTTCGTGAGTTGGTTTTGACCACTTCTCACAATGACGTTGCTGGACATATGGGCGTGAGGAAAACCTACAATCGCATATTAAGACATTTCTTTTGGCCTGGGTTGAAGAGAGATGTTTCTGATTTTATCAAAACTTGTCACACCTGTCAATTAACTGGTAAACCTAATCAAGCTATTAAGCCGGTACCACTGTTTCCTATTCCGGTACTCAGCCAACCTTTTGAGTACCTGATTATTGATTGTGTTGGTCCTCTGCCTCGTTCTAAAAAAGGTAGTAATTATTTGTTGACTGTGATGTGTCAGACCACTAGGTTTCCTGCTGCCTATCCTCTCCGGTCTATCACGACTAAGTCTGTGTTAAAAGCTTTGACTCAGTTTTTCTCACTGTTTGGAATCCCTAAGGTCATTCAGAGTGATCAAGGATCAAATTTCACCTCTAATCTCTTTGGTCAGGTTCTCCAACAGCTCCATATTAAACACAATTTGTCTAGCGCCTATCATGCACAAAGTCAAGGAGCACTGGAACGTTTCCATCAAACACTTAAGTCTTTGTTGCGAGCTTATTGTACTGAGATGGATAAGGATTGGGAGGAGGGGTTGCCTTGGTTATTGTTAGCCGCTAGGGAGGTTTCACAGGAGAGCACAGGTTTCAGTCCAAATGACCTTGTGTTTGGACATAGGGTGCGTGGACTTTTATCTGTTCTCCAGGATGATTGGAAGTCTCCCGAGCCTCCTCAGTCCCTGTTATCGTATGTGTGTGATTTCCGGCGACGCTTGTACGCCGCTGGTGAAATGGCGAAAGAAAAGCTATCATCTGCACAGGAAAGGATGAAGGGCATATTTGATCGTCGAACTGAGCCTCGTCACTTTAGTCCAGGTGACCAGGTTCTTGCTCTGCTGCCAATTATTGGTTCTCCTTTTCAAGCCAAGTTTCAAGGTCCATATACAGTGGTGCGCCAGTACACTGAGCAGAATTATCTAGTTGCCACTCCAGAACGGAGAAAAGCACACCAACTGTGCCATGTAAATTTGTTAAAACCCTATTATGCACGTTCAACGGAGACTGAACAGTGGGAGTCTACAGAGGACGGTAAACCTGTTCTTTTGGCTGATACCGTTACTTCCCTTGGTTCTGTTAATGCTAGGTCTGTGCATGAGGAAAAAAATGTTCCTGGTCCCGATGATTGCATACTGCAGGGTAGATTGAAGAATTCTGAGACACTGGATATTTTGGATAGCCCTTTTACTCAGCTACCTGTTGATGGGCGGAAAGAACTGGTTGGTCTGATTCGGAAAATTCCAGGTTTGTTTTCTGTGACACCTACACGTACAAACTTGATAGAGCATGATATTGACACTGGAAATGCTGACCCCATTCGTCAGCGGTTCTATAGAGTCTCTGTAGAGAAACTGCGTTGTCTGGATGCTGAGGTCAGGTACATGCTGGAGAGTAAGATAGCAGAGCCTTCTTTCTCTAGTTGAGCTTCTCCCTGTATCTTGGTCAGTCAAACGGATGGAACGGACCACCGTAATGTAAACGGAGTTACTAAGCCGGATTAATTTCCTCTTCCTTAGATGGAGGATGGCGTTGATCAAGTCGGCGCAGCTAAGTTTGTGAGCAAATTTGACCTATTATTGTGCCATTGGCAGTTGCCACTGACGAGTAGGGCATATGACATTTTTGCCTTTATTACACCCTCTAGTCTGTACTCGTATTCGTTATGAGTTTAGTGACTATGAATCGTTGGCGTGACTATGAATCGTTGGGAAATGTTGTTTGCGTTTGTAGCTGATGTGGTCTCTTGTGTGCCCTGTTCCTGAGTGTTATGTGAGTGATCATTGTTTGGGTTGTCATGTTCTAACTTTCCTGTCTGTTCCCTCCTGGTCTTGTGTTCTCCTTTCCTCTTAAATGTTGCTTCCTGTACATAAAGGTTGCTGAGGACTGGGGAGAAGGAGGTTGGTTGGGGCAAGTGGAAGGTGAACATGTAACCTCTTGTAAAGTTGAGACGCAGAGGTCTGTGTCAATTTGGGGTTAAGAGCCCTGTTAGTTTCTTTCCAAAAAGTGTAACCGTTATCAGTTGAACTACTCGGTCATTGAAAAAGAAGCGCTAGCACTCATTTGGGCGCTACAACACTTTGAAGTGTATGTTGGGTCAGGAGTAGTACCTATTGTGGTCTACACCGACCATAACCCTCTCACTTTTTTTTAGGTCCATGATGTGTCCTAATCATAGGATAATGAGATGGTGTTTATTTTTACAATCCTTCCATCTAAATGGGAGGCATATCCGGGGAACTGATAACGTGATTGCTGATGCGCTCTCTCGTGCGCCCTGTTCCTGAATATTTATGTGACTGACCGTTGTTTGGTGTTGTCGTGTTCTGTCGTTCCTGTCTGTTCCCTCCTGGTCTCGTTTTCTTCTTTCCTCTTAAAAGTTGCTTCCTGTGTAAAGGTTGCTGAGGTCTAGGGAGGAGGAGGAGGCTGGTTGTAGCAGAGGGAACTGTGAACACGTAACCCCTTTTCAATTTGGGAGGCAGAGGCTGGTGCGTTGTTCCGGGGTCCTTGTTGGTCCCCGGTTTTATGGGGGGGGTGTGACGACCCTCCCACTCTGTCTGCCGTATTCTCTCTTTGTTCTTGTTTCTTTATTAGGAGGCCGGTGGGCGGAGTTGGAAGGGTCGTCAGATAAATGGGAAACACCTGGGCTCGGGTGTGGCCCAGGATAAATGGACCTCTTCCACAGTCATTGGGGTGACTCTCTCCACACAGACACCTTGTTGATTTTGGTTGTGTAGTTTTGTGGCTTTTTGGTTATTTGCTTTGGCACCTTTCAACACCCTGCATTATTACATTCAAGAATGCAAAACACTCACTTACATTACTGATTACACATACCACTGTTAATGACTTAGTTACTTTATTTAATAAATATATATTTTTGTTACCCTTTGTCTCCACGTTGTCTCCCTTTTGTTGCGAACTCTGAGCCGGTTCGTAACAGAACTTATGGTGGGTTTTAGCGACCGACTACTCACTGTATCTCTAGGATAGAGGGTGGAGGTTCTGGTAAGGTTTGGTGTTAGTTAGATATATGGTAGACAGTAGATATAGCCGAGTGATGGAGGGAGAGAGCGAGAGCTAGGGAGGAAAGCTTTATTTACCTTGTACATGTCTTCATATTTCAGGAAAATTACGTTCGAGTCCATGCGATGCTCCCAGAACTCCTGCACATGCTCAAACCAGGAACCATATCCCACTATGAGACAGAGATTAAAAGAAGGGTGGAGAGAGAGATATATAGGTGGAGAGAGTTTAGTGAGTTTCCCCAGGTGATTAGGCTTTCTCTTCCCTCTTCACGCAACCTGGCCTGATCAGTTCCTTATTGCCAAAATAATGCCAGGCCTCCCTGTTAGCCACCCATTCCTCTTAGTCTCAATTAAGAAAAGTAGTCCAGTGTAGACAGAGGACACATGATGAATAGTGACACCCCCTGCACACCTGGGCGGGTGAACCCTGAACTCTGACACTCACGCTTGTCGTTCATGAAGCGTCTGCAGAACTCCTGGAAGGTTCCGCGGTAGCTCATGGTTCTGAGGGAGCGGTGGAACTGGTAGTAAGACACCACAAGATCTTTAGGGTTCCTCGCCATGTAGATCACCTACAGGAGAACCACATAGACCATTAGGATTGAATACATGAAAACATTATACAAACATTATACAAACCAACTGAAGTGTTCTCTAACCTTGGACTCTCCATTGTGCATGGCTGTAGGCAGGAAGCGGTAGGGCAGGTGGCTTTTGATCAGACGAGGAGACGTCAATTCCTGGGAAAACACAGAGGAAACGTCATCATAACATTGGGAACAGAGACGGTATAAAACAAGGAGCAGAAAAACACCTAATCCATTTCTTGCTTTGCATTGAAATATGGTGCTGCATGTGGTGGGCTGAGTGTTTTGGTTAACTGTACCCGTCTGTTTTACAAGCAAGTGATTCAGGATCAGGAAGTAATAATACTCAGTACTGTAGGAATACCTGTATGATGTCTAGGCCAGGCTGAGGGTACTCCAGAACAGTAGTAATACTCAGTGCTGTAGGTCTACCTGTATAATGTCTAGGCCAGGCTGAGGGTACTCCAGAACAGTAGTAATATTCAGTGCTGTAGGCCTACCTGTATGATGGCTAGGCTGATGGTACTCCAGAACAGTAGTAATACTCAGTGCTGTAGTCCTACCTGTATGATGTCTAGGCCAGGCTGAGGGTACTCCAGAACAGTAGTAATACTCAGTGCTGTAGGCCTACCTGTATGATGGCTAGGCTGATGGTACTCCAGAACAGTAGTAATACTCAGTGCTGTAGTCCTACCTGTATAATGTCTAGGCCAGGCTGAGGGCACTCCAGAACAGTAGTAATACTCAGTGCTGTAGGCCTACCTGTATGATGTCTAGGCCAGGTTGAGGGTACTCCAGAACAGGAAGCTGATCATCGATGTTCATCAGACCAATCTCATCTGGTTCCGCCCCCTGACTCACCAGATACACCACTTCCTGAAGGAGACTGGTACCTGAGAGAGAGAGGAAGAGAAGGGGGGGGGGTAAGAGAGAGATGGTTTCCGGTCACAACTTGCAGACTTGTTTACGCTGCTGTGCGTTTTTGTTGCCGTTTTTACTTTGCTACCTGACGGTTTTTACTTTTTCATTACCGTATATTTTTACTTTTTCCCTCACTCAACTTTTCTTTTTTTTTTTTTTTTTCATTCAACTTTCCTACCCCGGAGGTTTTATCTGGACATGGTTCGTCAGGACTTCAAACAGCCGAAGCTAAGTAATATTAACATGATGCCTTCTAATTGCAGTCGTTGTACTCATAATATACAGGAGAACGATCGCCTTACGGCAAGGATAGCTGTGCTGCAAGCCCAGCTTCAGACGCAATCGTTAGGCAAGGGTAATTTCAGTGTAGGAAAGGATGAAACAGCGTCTGTGCCACCAGCAAGTACAGATAGTAACGTTAGTATAAACCCCCTCGCACGGTCCCCGCAGCCGGACATCTTTCTCATGGCGTCTGGAGGGAAACGCTGTAGGAATGCTCAACCGGTGTCGCTTATTCAGCCGACAGAAACTTTCAACCGGTTCTCCCCGTTAAGCGAGTCGGAGGCCGAGACTTCTCTGGTCTCTGCTCCTCCCGTTGTGGGGTCTGAGACGCCGACGGCTCCCACCATTAGCTCTGACAAATTGAAAACCCTAGTCATTGGCGACTCCATTACCCGCAGTATTAGACTTAAAACTAATCATCCAGCGATCATACACTGTTTACCAGGGGGCAGGGCTACCGACGTTAAGGCTAATCTAAAGACGGTGCTGGCTAAAGCTAAAACTGTCGAGTGTAGAGAGTATAGAGATATTGTTATCCACGTCGGCACCAACGATGTTAGGATGAAACAGTCAGAGGTCACCAAGCGCAACATAGCTTCAGCATGTAAATCAGCTAGAAAGATGTGTCGGCATCGATTAATTGTCTCTGGCCCCCTCCCAGTTAGGGGGAGTGATGAGCTCTACAGCAGAGTCTCACAACTCAATCGCTGGATGAAAACTGTTTTCTGCCCCTCCCAAAAGATAGAATTTGTAGATAACTGGCCCTCTTTCTGGGATTCACCCACAAACAGGACCAAGCCTGGCCTGCTGAGGAGTGACGGACTCCATCCTAGCTGGAGGGGTGCTCTCATCTTATCTACGAACATAGACAGGGCTCTAGCTCCACAATGAAATAGGGTGCAGGCCAGGCAACAGGCTGTTAGCCAGCCTGCCAGCTTAGTGGAGTCTGCCACTAGCACAGTTAGCGTAGTCAGCTCAGCTTTCCCCATTGAGACCGTGTCTGTGCCTCGATCTAGGTTGGGCAAAATTAAAAATGGCGGTGTTCGCTTCAGTAATCTTACTAGTATAAAGACCTCCTCCATTCCTGCCATTATTGAAAGAGATTGTGATACTTCACATCTCAAAATTGGGTTACTTAATGTTAGATCCCTCACTTCCAAGGCAGTTATAGTCAATGAACTAATCACTGATCATAATCTTGATGTGATTGGCCTGACTGAAACATGGCTTAAGCCTGATGAATTTACTGTGTTAAATGAGGCCTCACCCCCTGGTTACACTAGTGACCATACCCCCGTGCATCCGGCAAAGGCGGAGGTGTTGCTAACATTTACGATAGCAAATTTCAATTTACAAAAAAAGAAACAATGACGTTTTCGTCTTTTGAGCTTCTAGTCATGAAATCTATGCAGCCTACTCAATCACTTTTTATAGCTACTGTTTACAGGCCTCCTGGGCCATATGCAGTGTTCCTTACTGAGTTCCCTGAATTCCTATCGGATCTTGTAGTCATAGCAGATAATATTCTAATTTTTGGTGACTTTAACATTCACATGGAAAAGTCCACAGACCCACTCCAAAAGGCTTTCGGAGCCATCATCGACTCAGTGGGTTTTGTCCAACATGTCTCTGGACCTACTCACTGCCACAGTCATACTCTGGACCTAGTTTTGTCCCATGGAATAAATGTTGTGGATCTTAATGTTTTTCCTCATAATCCTGGATTATCGGACCACCATTTTATTGCGTTTACAATTGCAACAAATAATCTGCTCAGACCCCAACCAAGGAAGATTAAAAGTCGTGCTATAAATTCTCAGACAACCCAAAGATTCCTTGATGCCCTTCCAGACTCCCTCTGCCTACCCAAGGACGTCAGAGGACAAGAATCAGTTAACCACCTAACCGAGGAACTCAATTTTACCTTGCGCTATACCCTAGATGCAGTTGCACCCCTAAAAATTAAAAACATCTGTCATAAGAAACTAGCTCCCTGGTATACAGAAAATACACGAGCTCTGAAGCAAGCTTCCAGAAAATTGGAACGGAAATGGCGCCACACTAAACTGGAAGTCTTCCGACTAGCTTGGAAAGACAGTACTGTGCAGTATCGAAGAGCCCTCACTGCTGCACGATCATCTTATTTTTCCAACTTAATTGAGGAAAATAAGAACAATCCGAAATTTCTTTTTGACACTGTCGCAAAGCTAACTAAAAAGCAGCATTCGCAAATGGAGGATGGCTTTCACTTCAGCAGTAATAAATGTATGAACTTCTTTGAGGAAAAGATCATGATCATTAGAAAGCAAATTACGGACTCCTCTTTAAATCTGGGTATTCCTCCAGGGCTCCATTGTCCTGAGTCTGCACAACTCTGCCAGGACCTAGGATCAAGGGAGATACTAAAGTGTTTTAGTACTATATCTCTTGACATAATGATGAAAATAATCATGGCCTCCAAACCCTCAAGCTGCATACTGGACCCTATTCCAACTAAACTACTGAAAGAGCTGCTTCCTGTGCTTGGCCCTCCTATGTTGAACATAATAAACGGCTCTCTATCCACCGGATGTGTACCAAGCTCACTAAAAGTGGCAGTAATAAAGCCTCTCTTGAAAAAGCCGAATCTTGACCCAGAAATTATAAAAAACTATCGGCCTATATCGAATCTTCCATTCCTCTCAAAAATTTTAGAAAAAGTTGTTGCGCAGCAACTCACTGCCTTCCTGAAGACAAACAATGTATACGAAACGCTTCAGTCTGGTTTTAGACCCCATCATAGCACTGAGACTGCACTTGTGAAGGTGGTAAATGACCTTTTAATGACGTCAGACCGAGGCTCTGCATCTGTCCTCATGCTCCTAGATCTTAGTGCCGCTTTTGATACCATCGATCACCACATTCTTTTGGAGAGATTGGAAACCCAAATTGGTCTACATGGACAAGTTCTGGCCTGGTTTAGATCTTATCTGTCGGAAAGATATCAGTTTGTCTCTGTGAATGGTTCGTCCTCTGACAAATCAATTGTAAATTTCGGTGTTCCTCAAGGTTCCGTTCTAGGACCACTATTGTTTTCACTATATATTTTACCTCTTGGGGATGTCATTCGAAAACATAATGTTAAATTTCACTGCTATGCGGACGACACACAGCTGTACATTTCAATGAAACATGGTGAAGCCCCAAAATTGCCCTCGCTAGAAGCCTGTGTTTCAGACATAAGGAAGTGGATGGCTGCAAATTTTCTACTTTTAAACTCGGACAAAACAGAGATGCTTGTCCTAGGTCCCAAGAAACAAAGAGATCTTCTGTTGAATCTGACAATTAATCTGGATGGTTGTACAGTCGTCTCAAATAAAACTGTGAAGGACCTCGGCGTTACTCTGGACCCTGATCTCTCTTTTGAAGAACATATCAAGACTGCTTCAAGGACAGCTTTTTTCCATCTACGTAACATTGCAAAAATCAGAAACTTTCTGTCCAAAAATGACGCAGAAAAATTAATCCATGCTTTTGTTACTTCTAGGCTCGACTACTGCAATGCTCTACTTTCCGGCTACCCGGATAAAGCACTAAACAAACTTCAGTTAGTGCTAAATACGGCTGCTAGAATCCTGACTAGAACCAAAAAATTTGATCATATTACTCCAGTGCTAGCCTCCCTACACTGGCTTCCTGTTAAGGCAAGGGCTGATTTCAAGGTTTTACTGCTAACCTACAAAGCATTACATGGGCTTGCTCCTACCTATCTTTCCGATTTGGTCCTGCCGTACATACCTACACGTACGCTACGGTCACAAGACGCAGGCCTCCTAATTGTCCCTAGAATTTCTAAGCAAACGGCTGGAGGTAGGGCTTTCTCCTATAGAGCTCCATTTTTATGGAATGGTCTGCCTACCCATGTGAGAGACGCAGACTCAGTCTCAACCTTTAAGTCTTTACTGAAGACTTATCTCTTCAGTAGGTCCTATGATTAAGTATAGTCTGGCCCAGGAGTGTGAAGGTGAACGGAAAGGCTGGAGCAACGAACCGCCCTTGCTGTCTCTGCCTTGTCGGTTCCCCTCTTCCCACTGGGATTCTCTGCCTCTAACCCTTTTACAGGGGCTGAGTCACTGACTTACTGGTGTTCTTCCATGCCGTCCATGGGAGGGGTGCGTCACTTGAGTAGATTGAGCCACTGACGTGGTCTTCCTGTCTGGGTTGGCGCCCCCCCCTTGGGTTGTGCCGTGGCGGAGATCTTTGTGGGCTATACTCGGCCTTGTCTTCGGACGGTAAGTTGGTGGTTGTAGATATCCCTCTAGTGGTGTGGGGGCTGTGCTTTGGCAAAGTGGGTGGGGTTATATCCTGCCTGTTTGGCCCTGTCCGGGGGTATCATCGGATGGGGCCACAGTGTCTTCTGATCCCTCCTGTCTCAGCCTCCAGTATTTATGCTGCAGTAGTTTATGTGTCGGGGGGCTAGGGTCAGTCTGTTACATCTGGAGTATTCCCTTGTCTTATCCGGTGTCCTGTGTGAATGTAAATATGCTCTCTCTAATTCCCTCTTTCTCTCTTTCTTTCTTTCTCTCGGAGGACCTGAGCCCTAGGACCATGCCTCAGGACTACCTGGCATGATGACTCCTTGCTGTCCCCAGTCCACCTGGCCATGCTGCTGCTCCAGTTTCAACTGTTCTGCCTGCGGCTACGGAACCCTGACCTGTTCACCGGACGTGCTTGTTGCACCCTCGACAATTACTATGATTATTATTATTTGACCATGCTGGTCATTTACGAACATTTTAACATCTTGACCATGTTCTGTTATAATATCCACCCGGCACAGCCAGAAGAGGACTGGCCACCCCTCATAGCCTGGTTCCTCTCTAGGTTTCTTCCTAGGTTTTTGGCCTTTCTCAGGAGTTTTTCCTAGGGAGTTTTTCACTGCCACCGTGCTTCTTTCACATGCATTGCTTGCTGTTTGGGGTTTTAGGCTGGGTTTCTGTACAGCACTTTGAGATTTCAGCTGATGTACGAAGGGCTATATAAATAAATTTGATTTGATTTGATGGTGAGAGAAAGGTAGAGAGGAGAAGGAGAGAATCAAGAGGAAAAAGTAAATGGGTAGTCGTTTGTCTAAACGTAAAATTACACCAATGAGGGAAAAATGTACAGCCCAAAATACACCATTATAGTGCTATGTTTAGCAAACATTTACCAACCTCACACCCCAAATGATCTACACGGAACAACAATATAAACGCAACATGCAACAATTTCAAAGTTTTTCTGAGCTACAGTTCATATAAGGAAATTTGTCAATTGAAATAAAGGCCATAATCTATTTATTTCACATGACTGGGAATACAGATATGCATCTGTTGGTCACAGATACCTTATAAAAAGCTAGGGGCGTGGATCAGAAAAACAGTCAGTATCTGGTGTGACCACCATTTGCCTCATGCAACGCAAAACATCTCCTTCACATAGAGTTGATCAGGCTGTGGATTGTGGCCTGTGGAATGTTGTCCCACTCCTCTTCAATGGCAATGCAAAGTTGCTGGATATTGGCGGGAACTGGAACACACTGTCATACACGTCAATCCAGAGCATCCCAAACATGCTCAATGGGTAACATGTCTGGTGAGTATGCAGGCCATTGACGAACTGGGACATTTACAGCTTCCAGGAATTGTGTACATATCCTTGCGACATGGGCCGTGCATTATCATGCTGAAACATGAGGTGATGGGGACAGATGAATGGCACAACCTCACCAACACCATGGGGCACTCTGTTCACAATCAGCAAACCTCTCGCCCACACAACGCTATACGTGGTCTGCGGTTGTGAGGCCGGTTTGACGTACTGCCAAATTCTCTAAAACTACGTTGTAGGCAGCTTATGGTAGAGAAATTAACATTAAATTCAGTGGCAACAACTCTGGTGGACATTCCATCAGTCAGCCTGCCAATTGCACGCTCCCTCAAAACTTGAGACATCCGTCGCATTGTGCTGTGTGACAAAACTGCACATTTTTGAGTGGCCTTTTATTGTCCCCAGCACAAGGTGCTCCTGTATAATGATCATGCTGTTTAATCAGCTTATTGATATGCCACACTTGTCAGGTGGATGGATTATCTTGGCAAAGGATAAATGCTCACTATAGGGATGTAAACAAATTGCTGCACAAAATGTGAGAGAAATGTGCTTTCTGTGTGTATGGAACATTTCTGGGATCTTTTATTTCAGCTCATGAAACATGGGACCAAGACTAAACATGTTGTGTTTATATTTTTGTGCAGTATAGTTTTATACCGAATGCTGCAATGCTAGTTTGGCTATTTTAGCTAGCTAACCTTAGCTAGGTAGGTAGCTAAGCTAGCACCAAAGCTAGCACAGTATCTGGATCTTCCCCTTTTCCTTTTGCACTGCAGTTTCAGATGAGCAGCACTCAGTGAGTCCGTGTTAAACCTTGTGAAAAAGTAGCTAGTGCTCCTAATGGAATTACCAATGCCAAAGAGGAAAAAAGGATATACGTTTTATTTTGCAGAGAATTGTAAAAGAATGAATGGCTACATAGCTAGCTAGCGCACTACACTACAATTCATAATGGACTGGTAATATGTAGTCAGCTAGCTAGCTATACATATTTTGCCAGACAGTAAATAAATGATTTAGCTAATAAATCAGAATCTAATTCATGTTAATAAGTTATCCCCATCATTGTTCAGGTCAGCCATTTTTGTCATACAATGGTATTTGATCAAATTATTATGGCATGGTTCAAAGACAGGCAATAGAGAGTGAGAGAGAAAGCACCACCCATGTTGAGGCAGGGAGAGGACGAACAGGTCATCAGGTGAGTACTTGGAATTTGTGTTATAAGGCAGTCTGGTAAAGCACTTTGACCAGCAATTTACATCGCACACAGATTGGAACTATCAGTTCAACTCCTCATCTTCGCTGACTAAGTCCAAGTGCTAAAACAAAACAGTTGTTGCCTAGATTCTGATTTCATATTGTTGTCATGGCAGGGGACAGAGACAGTCAGTGGAGAGAGCGAGAGAGAGAACATTGCCCATGTTGAGGCAGGGAGAGGACGAATAGGTCATCAGGTGAGAATTTGGAATGTAGTGGTGAAGAAACAATGGTGAACACACAAATTAAATATTTAAACGTAGTCCTATAAGACATGCTTTGTAGATTAATTATTGTTTAAGTTTATTCATATTTCGGCAATAGAAAGGCCCATCTATTTTGGCAATAGAAAGTAAGACTGTTTGTTGTCATGTTTGTTGAAGGGACTGAGCCACAAGTCAGGGACCAGTTGAGCACAGATGACAGGGGCAGAGCCACCGAACAAATAGAAGTTATCGACATCAGCACCAGCACAAAGCCAAACCAACCACATCCCAAGTTTATTGTAATCCAAAAGTGAGATGACAGAGTTTTGTCATTTCAAGCGAAGTGGTTTCAAGATTCCCCCTGGCTCCATTACAGTGCCTCTTAAAGGGGGTTTTCCAAAGTTTTTCTGAATAAGAGGTCACGCTTTGGCAAAAACTCAGACCCTGCCTTTTATTGTACCCAGCACAAGGTGCACCTGTGTAATGATCATGCTGTTTAATCAGTTTCTTGATATGCCACACATGTCAGGTGGATGGATTATCTTGGCCAAGAAGAAATGCTCACGAACAGGGATGTAAATAAATTGGAGCACGAAATTCGATAGAAATATGTTTTTTGTCCGTATGGAACATTTCTGGGATCTTTTATTTCAGCTCATGAAACATGGGACCAACACTTAACATGTTGTGTTTATATTTTTGTGCAGTATAGTTTTACACTGAATGCTGCAATGCTAGTTTGGCAATTCTAGCTAACCTTAGCTAGCACCAGGCTTCAGAAATTGGAAGAAGACTATTGGGAAGTTTTCAGATCATGCTAAAAGAGTTCACAAAAATCAAACCCTGTGGACTCACAGTTATCTACTGCTTTAGCCAGACAAGAAGAGGAAGCAAGACATTGTCTAATGAAAATTGTAGGTTCAGTGATGTTCTTCGCAAGACATGGTGAGGCCTTAAGAGGTCATGAGGAAGAACATGAAAATCTTTAGGAATTTTTAAAAGGCAGAAGACGACAAATTCCTTCAGAGCTGGTTAAAGAGGCGCAACCATGATTACACTAGCCCTAAGATACAGAATGATATTCTTAACTTAATGAGAAATGACATAATTTGAAGAACAGCCAAAATCATCTGATCTCTCCCCTCCCCCCAACAACACAAAGTTACGCCCTTGGCTGTCGGACAGGCGAACAGTGAGTATTGACTGTCCACTTCGGTAGTGCAATAAGCATTTTTCTACGGCTGGCCATGCTTTCCACCTGGCTACCCCTACCCCGGTTGTAAATGAGAACTTGTTCTCAAATAGTCTACCTGGTTAAATAAAGATTAAATAAATAAATAAAGTGCGGGTCCCAGATTTTTCATATCATCATACCATCCTTCTCTTATTCCAGGATTTAAGGTATAACCGGTTAGTACACAAGGGGGCGGCAAAAACGTAAAAACATACCATTGGGCATTTCCAAACGCCTGAAGGTACCACGTTCATCTGTACAAACAATAGTACGCAAATATAAACACCATGGGACCACGTAGCCGTCATACTGCTCAGGAAGGAGATGCGTTCTCTCTCCTAGAGATGAACGTACTTTAGTGCGAAAAGTGCAAATCAATCCCAGAACAACAGCAAAGGACCTTGTGAAGATGCTGGAGGAAACAGGTACAAAAGTATCTATATCCACAGTAAAACGAGTCCTATATCGACATAACCTGAAAGGCCTCTCAGCAAGGAAGAAGCCACTGCTCCAAAACAGCCATAAAAAAGTCAGACTAGGGTTTGCAACTGCACATGGGGACAAAGATCTTACTTTTTGGAGAAATGTCCTCTGGTCTGATGAAACAAAAATAGAACTGTTTGGCCATAAGGACCATTGTTATGTTTGGAGGAAAAAGGGGGAGGCTTGCAAGCCGAAGAACACCATCCCAACCGTGAAGCACGGGGGTGGCAGCATCATGTTGGGGTGCTTTGCTGCAGGAGGGACTGGTGCAATTCACAAAATAGATGGCATCATGAGGTAGGAAAATGATACGGATATATTGAAGCAACATCTCAAGACATCAGTCAGGAAGTTAAAGCTTGGTCGCAAATGGGTCTTCCAAATGGACAATGACCCCAAGCATACTTCCAAAGTTGTGGCAAAATGGCTTAAGGATAACAAAGTCAAGGTATTGGAGTGGCCATCACAACGCCCTGACCTCAATCCTATAGAAAATAGAGCAAGGAGGCCTACAAACCTGACTCAGTTACACCAGCTTTGTCAGGAGGAATGAGCCAAAATTCCCCCAACTTATTGTGGGTAGCTTGTGGAAGGCTACCCGAAACGTTTGACCCAAGTTAAACAATTTAAAGGCAATGCTACCAAATACTAATTGAATGTATGTGAATTTTTGACCCACTGAGAATGTTATGAAAGAAATGAAAGCTGAAATAAATCATTCTACTATTATTCTGACATTTCACATTCTTAAAATGAAGTGGTGATCCTAACTGACCTAAGACAGGGAATTTTTACTAGGATTAAATGTCAGGAATTGTGAAAAACTGAGTTTAAATGTATTTGGCTAAAGTGTATGTATACTTCCAACTTCAACTGTATAGGTAGGAGATACTTAATGTTATTTTTGATGCGTTTGAACATTTACAAGCGAATGTGAACGAGAGACATTGTACAAATGAACAAAGTTTTGATGCATGCTTGTCAGACCTGAAGCAGCATGTGTACAAGCTGTGTCTGTCTTGGGTCGCCTGCTCTACTCAGAGAAGAAGGGGGAGAAGCAGACAGGCCGAGAACGGAGAAGAAACGCAAGGAAATCAAAAGGCAGCAGGGGCAGCTGTCCAGATAACTCACCCAAAGGGCTTTGACTTGTCAAATACGGCAGGAAGCTTACACAATATGATGCCCCGTCACCTTATTAATTCATGAACTTACTTAGATAACTTGCCAGTTAAACTTAGAGGTTGCGTTAACACAGAATTCGTAATTTTTCACAGCAGGAAAAAAAGATAAAACACGTAAGATATCTCTTGCTGTGTTTTATAAACACAAATCTAAAATGCTTCTCTTTGTAATTTCTGCTCGGCGTCAGACAAATGTGCTTCAGTTACACTTCTCCACTAGGATGAGAATTCATGAATGGGCATTCTATCAGCAGATAGCGCTCTGACTGAGGTGCAGATTTTTTCTCAGGTACTTTTCTCTGGTAAAATTCAAGATGAACTTTAATCAAAACATGAGGAAGTGTAGATGGCTACATTATATCTATGATTCACATTAGAAATGATGGCCATGCATCGTTTTTGCAAAAAATACCTTGTGTGGCTGTCAGCCAAATAGCGTTGCACTTCTTCAGTCATCTGATGAAAATGAAGCTATTTTCTGTTGAATGTGTTGCGTTAATGTGTTTTCTGTGAAGGAAAACTATAGCTGCATGTCCCTGATCACTCTGTTGAATGTGTTGCATTAATGTATTTTCTGTGAAGGATAACTATAGCTGCATGTCCCTGGTCCCTGATCACTCTGTTGAATGTGTTGCGTTAATGTATTTTCTGTGAAGGAAACCTATAGCTGCATGTCCCTGATCACTCTGTTGAAGCAAAAAAAAAATACTCTCGACTTTGAATATAAAATGCAACCCCTGTCAATACACAGCTGGACTTACCTGCTCCTGCTTTCTCCCGTTGTGCTATTTACAAACAAACACATGACTGGCTCAACTGTTCTGGGGAACTATGATGAGCTTCATAATGTAAAATAATGTGACAGGTGAAATGAAGAACGTGATCGGCTTTATCTCCTAATGCACTGCACACGTTGACTGCAGGTATTTAGTTAAAAAGTAGCTACAAATGTTATTGACTGTATTGAAAAACCACCCAGTGGCTATTTCCAAATACCCCGGTATACGGTAAATACGGTATACTGCCCAAGCCTGTGTACAATGTCTTTACCAACTACATATTTTACCAGGACTTGAAAAATGATCATTTATTTTCACCGAAAGCGTTGTCGACATCGGGGAATTGTGCATCTCCCGCCCTTCTCTTTGATGGGCCCGAGCCTATTGCAACATGGACATGATTGAGGAAGATTCGTGGTTATGTGCGCTTGCACGTGGAAGGACTGTGCTCTCCCTCAATAGCTCCTGTATGCTGCTTCTATCTAGTCTTACCTTTCCTATAGTTGACGTTCCACTCTTCAAACCCTATAAATGGCATATTATTTATTTATATTTTTTTATTTTACCTTTATTTAACTAGGAAAGTCAGTTAAGAACAAATTATTATTTACAATGACAGCCTACCCAGGACAAACCAGGACAACGCTGGTCCAATTGTGCACCCCCCTATGGGACTCCCAATCACGGACGGATATGATACAGCCTGGAAATGAACCAGGGACTGTAGTGACGCCTCTTGCACTGAGATGCAGTGCCTTAGACTAATGCATCACTAGGGATCGAAATTTACAGAATGGTTACCTGGAGGAAAATGGGGTAGGGGTGGGGCATGTCATTTGTAACTGATGAAATCACAATATTTCTGTGTTTTAGAATTATTTGCATGTTGGGCTATATATCGATGTGTGGCCAATGCTGCCCTTCATCTCTGATTCTCCACTGGGCAGGCAACATCAAGTGCGTCTATAGGCTATTTAGTGTGGTCTCAATAAAATTATCAATAGCCTATAGGCTATGAAGTGCATGCTCGGAGCAGCACAGAGCAAAGTTATATTTCTAAGATACCCTATATATTCAAAAGTATGTGGACACCCCTTCAAATTACTGGATTCGGCTATTTCAGCCACACCCATTGCTGACAGGTGTATAAAATCGAGCACACCGCCATGCAATCTCCATAGACAAACATTGACAGTAGAATGGCCTTACTGAAGAGCTCGGTGACTTTTAACGCGGCACCGTCATAGGATGCCACCTTTCCAACAAGTCAGTTCATCAAATGTTTGCCCTGCCAGACCTGCCCTGGTCAACTGTAAGTGCTGTTATTGTGAAGTGGTGAACATCTAGGAGCAACAACGGCTCTGCCGCGAAGTGGTAGGCCACACAAGCTCACAGAACGGGACCACAGAGTGCTGAAGCGCGTAGCGTGTAAAACTCCTCGGTTGCGACACTCACTACCGAGTTCCAAACTGCCTCCTTCCCAGAAGAGTGGAGGCTGTTATAGCAGCAAAGGGGGGACTAACCAATATTAATACCCATGATTTTGGAATGAGATGGTCGATAAGCAGGTGTCCACATACTTTTGGGCCTGCAGTATATGTAAAGTGGCGTAGAATTGCATGAAATGTTTCTAAAAGGTTATTTTTATGCAATGACAGATTCATGCAATGCTTTTACTATAAAGGGGATCTTTCCACCCCTACTCTTGTCCACGGTGGTCTGTGAACCCAAAACCTTCTGGCCTGCAGCCCTGTGCGCTATCAAAATCCCTGTGTAGCCATGTAATGCTTACAAGACGAAGAACAGTTTCTAAAACGACATATCTAAGACCCTGGTTTGTCCAAGAAGTCAGAGTAAACGTATACATGTTCTCTGCTATCCACTTTGTTTTAATTATTATTTTGGGTACAGGGGAGGGTCCTGGTTTTTTTTGCAAGCATTCAGGGAGGGTTTAGGTCCTATATTTAGCTGGAGGGAGGGCCAGCCATTTGCATTTCAGAGGTCTGATTCTATCCATGTAACCCTTATTAAACCCTTATTATAAATAACATTCACTCCCTTACTGTGCTAATATTGTAGGGAACAACATCACTGATCACTGACTGACAGCCTGCATCTGTTTCTAGGCCTAGGGAGCATAGCAACCCAGACTGCTCCCACCCATTATACTTTACTCGTGCAGATGCAGATATAGGCACTGCTGGAATCCAGTGTGGACAGTGAAGAGACATTTAATAATTGCTCTATATGTCTCTGAAAGATTTGACTCCCACAATGAACTTGAGGGAAGACGGATATTTATGTCCACCTAGTCACGTGACCAGGAGGACCCACCCGTGCCGCGAGTTCTGCTCCAGCACAGGTTGTCAACACACAAGTGCGTCACACTCAAGCACCGCGTAGCCCGGTCCGCACCAGCACAGCACTGCGCAAAGCAAGCTGGTTGAGACAGAAAGAGACGGATGTAAACAGTAACCCGAGGCCTGAAAATTCAATACATTGTCTGTGTATCCTCCGATAACAGACGTCAACAGCGAATGAATGCGAAGTGCGCAGGCGTTTAACGTAACTCGAAGATTCCCATGATAAGTTATTTAGGCTGCTGCAGGCTACGTGTGGAGAGAGGTAAACATTGACGCCCTTCCCCAATAGGCCAGTGAAACTCTGCACACAATGCAATAATAAACTCACAAGGACTCAACTGGAGACATTTGCGTTTATTACACACGACACAATAAGACGCAAGAAATGTAAAGCAACTATAGACCTACACCTAAGACCCTGCATTCTCAAGCCTACAGGATGCTGCATCTAGTGAGGGTACTGCACAACGTATTGCATAGCATCAACACATGCCAATATTGTTTACCTGACTTGGGATACGTGACAATCCATATGTCGCTACTTCTGAGGGAGAAGTTTGCGATCTCCTCCATCTTTCCTCTGCAGAAGGGTGGAAGTCGCACTCCATCAAACTCGAAGTATTTGCTCTCAAACTCTATCGGGGTGCTTGGCGTGTCTGCCTCGCTCTCGGCCATCCTCAAAACGGGCACCAAACGAAAATATATTTGCAATCAATTTTGAGAGCGATAATATCTCGAGTCGAGATATATGGTTAGGCTAGGACGTGATAGTCCGCGAGCGAAGTACGCATTGACCTTCAGCCAATCACGTCGTAGCAAAGTGATGTAATGCGATGCGCTCATGTGATGCGCGCGCCTCCTCTTCAGCATCAGCACCAGTTCGCCGTTGCGGAGCACGCGCGTACTCACTCGTCTCTGTAGCCGGAAGAGGAACTCTTTCAAGCATAGGCTACATGAAGCATTGAAGATGATGCAGGTAGGCCTGCTGTTGTTCTTGGAATTAAAAATCAACAGATTAGGTTTTCCACTTCTACGTGAATGTCATTTTTTATTAGCCTATGGAATGGTCCTTGTTTAATGCGAGTAGACTGCTGTCAAGTGAGCCGACGCCCACAAAACGCTGACAAGCCATCCGTGCATCGGTCTCCTCCTGAATTTTCTGCGTGATAACACAACTCTTTATGGTACAGCGAGTTTTCTGGTAGAAAAGCTGAGTCGGGTGCACAGATGGAGACAATAGGTACAAATCATACCAAGCAAACAGTTTGAAGCACACTTATTCAATCTTCCACCAAAAAAGTTTCCCAAATAGTTTGTTTCATTTTCGGGCCTTATCAAACATGACTTTGATATCACGAGTAGAGTGAGGCTGCATAGGCTGCAGTATAGCCTACCGGGGATGCTGTTTACCAAATGGTAAATTGTGAAAGCAAGATGTATTTGAAGGCAACGGTCGGCCATATTGAAACTCCACAGAAGGACCAGTCCTCATAGGAATTAATGGAATTCTACAGTTATTTCAATTAAATGTTTCAAGGACGACATTGCATGTATTTAAGTATTTTGTTGTTGAGTGGGCACAGTAAAATATGAACTTTCTAAACATTATACTTTAAAGAAACGTTTTGTATAAATATATATACAGTAACAGTCAAACGTTTGGACACACCTACTCATGCAAGGGTTTTTATATATTTGTACTATTTTGTACTAATAGTGAAGACATCAAAACTATTAAATTACACATATGGAATCATGTAGTAACCAAAAAAGTGTTAAACAAATCAAAATATATTTTATATTGTCACAGCCGTCGTAAGGAGGAGACCAAGGCGCAGCGTGCGTATCGTTCCACATCTTTATTTCAATGTGAAACTATGCAAGACAGACAATAAACTATAAACAAAAACAACAAACCGTGACAAAGAGGTGCAACATGCATAAACTCAAAATAATCTCCCACAAACACTAGTGAGAAAAACAACAACTTAAATATGATCCTCAATTATAGACAACGATGACCAGCTGCCTCTAATTGGGAATCAAACGAAAACCCCAACCTAGAAAAAAGAACCTAGAACACAACATAGAAAATGTAAACTAGAGAAAAAACCCAACATAGAAAAAAGAACGTAGAACACAACATAGAACATTTAAACTAGACAAAAACCCAACATAGAAAAAAGAAACTAGAACCAAACATAGAAATAAATAAACTAGACAAAACACCCCAGCCACGCCCTGACCTACTCTACCATAGAAAAATACGAGCTCTCTATGGTCAGGACGTGACATATATTTGAGATTCTTCAAAGTAGCCACCCTTTGCCTTGATGACAGCTTTGCACACTTGGCATTCTCTCAACCAGCTTCACACAGAATGCTTTTCCAACAGTCTTGAAGGAGTTCCCACATATACTGAGCACTTGTTGGCTGCTTTTCCTTCACTTTGCAGTCCAACTCATCCCAAACCATTTCAATTGGGTTGAGGTCGGGGATTGTGGAGGCCAGGTAATCTGATGCAGCACTCCATCACTCTCCTTCTTGGTAAAATAGGCCTTACACAGCCTGGAGGTGTGTTGGGTCATTGTCCTGTTGAAAAACAAATGATAGTCCCACTAAGCGCAAACCAGATGGGATGGTGAACACAGACAGTGTCACAAGCAAAGCACCCCCACACCATCACACCTCCTTCTCCATGCTTCACAGTGGGAACCACACATGCGGAGATCATCCGTTCGCTTACTCTGCGTCTCAAAAAAACACAGCAGTTGGAAGCAAAAATTTCAAATTTGGACTCATCAGACCAAAGGACAGATTTCCACCAATCTAATGTCCATTGCTTGTGTTTCTTGGCCAAGCAAGTCTCTTCTTCTTATTGGTGTCCTTTAGTAGTGGTTTCTTTGCAGCAATTCGACCATGAAGGCCTAATTCACACAGTCTCCTCTGAACAGTTGATGTTGAGATGTGTCTGTTACTTGAAACTCTGTGAAGCATTTATTTGGGCTGCAATTTCTGAGGCTGGTAACTCTAATGAACTTTTTCCTCTGCAACAGAGGTAACTCTGGGTCTTCCTTTCCTGTGGCGGTCCTCATGAGAGCCAGTTTCATCATTGCGCCTGATGGTTTTTGCGACTGCACTTGAAGAAACTTTCAAAGTTCTTGAAATGTTCCGCATTGACTGACCGTCATGTCTTAAAGTAATGATGGACTGTCGTTTCTCTTCAGCTGATGAAATTGAGGACTATTACTGTCTGTAATAAAGCCTTTGTGGGGAAAATCTTGTTCTGATTGGCTAGGCCTGGCTCCCCAGTGGGTGGGCCTATGCCCTCCCAGGCCCACCCATGGCTGTGCCCCTGCCCAGTCATGTGAAATCCATAGATTAGGGCCTAATTTATTTATTTCAATTGACGGATTACCTTATATGAACTGTAACTCAGTAATATCATTGAAATTGTTGCATGTTGCATTTATATTTTTGTTCAGTAAATATTTTTGTATGTTTAGCTCACATAATATATTTTAAAAGTATGCATTAAGGTGTCTGTAATAGAAGAAATGTGGCAAAAACATATGTAAATGTCTATATATATTTTTTTTTCAGATACAAACATACTGTACACATACGAACAACAACTTACAGACACACACAAACAACGACTACATCTCATCTGCCCAGACCCGAAATGCTCACACCCCCATCCCTAATGTCTGCATTATTGTTTGTAACATGGCCTTTGTACCAATTTGTTTTTCTCTGTTGCCCATGCTATTTCAATATTTCAATAATAAGTCATTTGATTTTTCCATTGTGTTAATGGTCATGATTTGATTGATTTCCAAGTTTTTAGTATACGTTTTCTCAAGATGAATGATGAGAAGAGAATCGTCCAGCCGATTGGGTATCTCACTACACCCCATATGCCATGACATGAAATATGCAGACAGATGGATTTAAAGTAAATTAACATTGTAATATGTCTGACAGCCAACTTTCTAGCTCCGCCCATAACTTTTGGACTTTATAGCATTCCCAGAAAACTATTGATATACTAGTGGAATACATCTGACAAAATGTTTACCATCCATTTTTACAGTGTCCTTTTCCAATATTCTAGCTGGCATAATATGGACATGTTACGCTTTGCAATGTTAATGATAATAAATTATTGATGTACTAGTGGCACACATCTCAAAATGTTTACCATCCATTTTTACTGTGTTAAAATATACTGCTCAAAAAATAAAGGGAACACTTAAACAACACAATGTAACTCCAAGTCAATCACACTTCTGTGAAATCAAACTGTCCACTTAGGGAGCAACACTGATTGACAATACATTTCACATGCTGTTGTGCAAATGGAATAGACAACAGGTGGAAATTATAGGCAATAAGCAAGACAGCCCCAATAAAGGAGTGGTTCTGCAGGTGGAGACCACAGACCACTTCTCAGTTCCTATGCTTCCTGGCTGATGTTTTGGTCACTTTTGAATGCTGGCAGTGCTTTCACTCTAGTGGTAGCATGAGATGGAGTCTACAACCCACACAAGTGGCTCAGGTAGTGCAGCTCATCCAGGATGGCACATCAATGCGAGCTGTGGCAAGAAGATTTGCTGTGTCTGTCAGCGTAGTGTCCAGAGCATGGAAGCGCTACCAGGAGACAGGCCAGTACATCAGGAGACGGGGAGGAGGCCGTAGGAGGGCAACAACCCAGCAGCAGGACCGCTACCTCCGCCTTTGTGCAAGGAGGAGCAGGAGGAGCACTGCCAGAGCCCTGCAAAATGACCTCCAGCAGGCCACAAATGTGCATGTGTCTGCTCAAACGGTCAGAAACAGACTCCATGAGGGTGGTATGAGGGCCCGACGTCCACAGGTGGGGGTTGTGCTTACAGCCCAACACCGTGCAGGACGTTTGGCATTTGCCAGAGAACACCAAGATTGGCAAATTCGCCACTGGCGCCCTGTGCTCTTCACAGATGAAAGCAGGTTCACACTGAGCACGTGACAGACGTGACAGAGTCTGGAGACACGTGGAGAACGTTCTGCTGCCTGCAACATCCTCCAGCATGACCGGTTTGGTAGTGGGTCAGTCATGGTGTGGGGTGGCATTTCTTTGGGGGGCCGCACAGCCCTCCATGTGCTCGCCAGAGGTAGCCTGACTGCCATTAGGTACCGAGATGAGATCCTCAGACCCCTTGTGAGACCATATGCTGGTGCGGTTGGCCCTGGGTTCCTCCTAATGCAAGACAATGCTAGACCTCATGTGGCTGGAGTGTGTCAACAGTTCCTGCAAGAGGAAGGCATTGATGCTATGGACTGGCTCGCCCGTTCCCCAGACCTGAATCCAATTGAGCACATCTGGGACATCATGTCTCGCTCCATCCACCAACGCCACGTTGCACCACAGACTGTCCAGGAGTTGGCGGATGCTTTAGTCCAGGTCTGGGAGGAGATCCCTCAGGAGACCATCCGCCACCTCATCAGGAGCATGCCCAGGCGTTGTAGGGAGGTCATACAGGCACGTGGAGATCACACACACTACTGAGCCTCATTTTGACTTGTTTTAAGGACATTACATCAAAGTTGGATCAGCCTGTAGTGTGGTTTTCCACTTTAATTTTGAGTGTGACTCCAAATCCAGACCTGTATAATTAGGTTCCCTAAAAGTTCACTGTAATATTAAAAAAAATAATAATAATTTTTAGGCAAGTTGAGAACAAGTTCTCATTTACAATTGCGACCTGGCCAAGATAAAGCAAAGCAGTTTGACACATACAACAACACAGAGTTACACATGGAGTAAAACAAACATACAGTCAATAATACAGTAGAAAAATAAGTCTATATACAATGTGAGCAAATTAGGTGAGATAAGGGAGGTAAAGGCAAAAAAAGGCCATGGTGGCGAAGTACATACAATATAGCAAGTAAAACACTGGAATGGTAGATTTGCAGTGGAAGAAAGTGCAAAGTAGAAATATAAATAATGGGGTGCAAAGGAGCAAAATAAATACATAAATACAGTAGGGGAATGGTAGTTGTTTGGGCTAAATTATAGATAGGCTATGTACAGGTGCAGTAATCTGTGAGCTACTCTGACAGCTGGTGCTTAAAGCTAGTGAGGGAGATAAGTGTTTCCAGTTTCAGAGATTTTTGTAGTCCGTTCCAGTCATTGGCAGCAGAGAACTGGAGGAATTGGCTTTGGGGATGACCAGAGAGATATACCTGCTGGAGTGCGTGCTACAGGTGGGTGCTGCTATGGTGACCAGCGAGCTGAGATAAGGGGGAGCTTTACCTAGCAGGGTCTTGTAGATGACCTGGAGCCAGTGGGTTTGGCGGCGAGTATGAAGCGAGGGCCAGCCAACGAGAGCGTACAGGTCGCAGTGGTGGGTAGTATATGGGGCTTTGGTGACAAAACGGATGGCACTGTGATAGACTGCATCCAATTTATTGAGTAGGGTATTGGAGGCTATTTTGTAAATGACATCGCCAAAGTCGAGGATCGGTAGGATGGTCAGTTTTATGAGGGTATGTTTGGCAGCATGAGTGAAGGATGCTTTGTTGCGAAATAGGAAGCCAATTCTAGATTTAACTTTGGATTGGAGATGTTTGATGTGAGTCTGGAAGGAGAGTTTACAGTCTAACCAGGCACCTAGGTATTTGTAGTTGTCCACAAATTCTAAGTCAGAACCGTCCAGAGTAGTGATGCTGGACGGGCGGGCAGGTGCGGGCAGCGATCGGTTGAAGAGCATGCATTTAGTTTTACTTGTATTTAAGAGCAGTTGGAGGCCACGGAAGGAGAGTTGTATGGCATTGAAGCTCGCCTAGAGGGTTGTTAACACAGTGTCCAAAGAAGGGAATATACAGTAATCAAGTGTTTCTCCAATGTTGTAACTGACATAATATGGGAATCTTATGGTATGGAATAGTCATCACACTGGATTAATGATGTAATAGTGGCACACATCTCAAAATATGTTTAGCAGCCACTTTGCCCGTGGAAAACTCGAGTTAAATGCAAAACTGCTACAGTAAGTATAGGCCTATCTTTTTTCATTTGAAGGATTCTTTCTCGCTGATGAAAGATAAGGGCCATATGTTTCGAAAGACGTATCACAAGCGATCATTGTTGACGTTTCTAAATGTTAAAACACAGCGTTGGGCTTATAGTTCACAAGATGCAGTCGTTGGCGAAGCTAATGGCTGAGAACTGTAGGGAGAAGACAGAATGTCGCCTAGAGTTTTCGAGCTAGATATGGGGAGTAGCCTAATATAAAATAATTGTATTGGATGTGCAGTTCTTATTTATTTCATTGATAAATACAATTGTAAAAATATCCATATTTGGTGATAGAGGGTTTATTTATATTGAAATAGGCCTACATCATGATAGGCTACAGCACAGAAAATAAACAATGTAGCCTAGTGTGCTATATTTTTACAGCACAGAACTTTCCCCAACCCAAATGCATTTTATTATTTTACTGTGTTGATATTGAAAATATACACACTTGGTGATACAGGGTTTATTTTATTTTGGAATAGGACTACATCATGAAAGGCTACAGCACAGAACATGAACATTGAATGCCTAGAATGGTGCATTTTCACAGCACAGAACTTCCCCCAACCCTCTACCAATACAACAAAACAATAGCACAGGGCAGGCTATAACGTTCTCCCACTTCACACCTTCACTTCCACTGAGCTAAACGAGGAAGAGGAGTTAATTTAGTGAAAAGAAGTGTGAATGTTGGTAATGAAGGATTTCCTGCTTTTGAAATGTGGCTTTATTTTTACATTGTTGCCACATTAAATCTATTTTTCTTTTAGTCAGGAAGATAAGATGAGCCAGACCCGATTCCAATGGCGGTAAGCTTTACACCCCTCCAGCCGACGCTTGGCGTTGTGCATAGTGATCTTAGGCTTGTGTGCGGCTGCTCGGCCATGGAAACCCATTTCATGAAGCTCCCGACGAACAGTTATCGTGCTGACGTTACTTCCAGAGGCAGTTTGGAACTCAGCAGTGAGTGTTGCAGCCGAGGACAGACGGTTTTTAAATTCCTCTTGCTTCAGCACTCTGCGGTCCAGTTCTGTGAGCTTGTGTGACCTACGACTTTGCGGCTGAGCCGTTGTTGCGCATGGACGTTTCCACTTCACAATAACAGCACTTACAGTTGACCGGGGCAGCTCCAGCAGGGCAGAAATTTGACTAACTGACTTCTTGGAAAGGTGGCATCCTATGACAGTGCCACGTTGACGCTTCGAACACACCGACAGCGTCATAGCATTTTGGTACACCGGGATTACGTTCATTTCCAATGAAACGCTGCGTTTGCCTTGCAGCATTGCGTTGCAGAGGCAGTTGCAGTGTGTTTGGTGTGTATGCGTAGACGGTTTGACAGAAATGGTAGCAGAAGGTGAAGGTTGAACTTTTGTTGCACACATATCCAGATGATGCTGCGTATTTTGCACAAGGACGCTGTCGGTGTTTTTGAAGAGTGAAAGTCACTGAGCTCTTCAGTAAGGCCATTCTACTTCCAATGTCTGTCTATGGAGATTGCATGGATGTGTGCTCGATTTTATACACCTGTCAGCCACAGGCTATGTGGCTGAAATAGCCAAATCCACACATTTGAAGGGGTGTCCACATACTTTTGTATATATAGATGTACATTCATTTCCAATGGAAGCTGCATTTGCCTTGCAGCATTGCGTTGCAGCATTGCGTTACAGCGTTCTGTGTGGTGCATATGTTGGATTTATCAAATGCATGCATCAAAAATTATGTGTAGATGGCTTGATAGAAATGGTAGCAGAAGGTGAATTGTAGCAGAAGGTGAATGTTGAACTTTTGTTGCACACATATCCATATGATGCTGTGTACCATTTTGCGCCTGGCACTGTAGTTGTGAGTGATTGAGATGTTAGATGCTTAACGATTTCGAGGCAGGCCTTGGAGCTCCTGTATCAAAGGTAACATCACTACTTGTCTGATCGAATATGAGTTTCGTAATGATTAGATTGTTACGAGTATACTGATATAAATAGGCTACGTAACATCCCGGCAACTTTGCGAAAAAATACTTTATATCGGAGTTGTGCCTGTTGTTCACACGCGTATCTGCTCTCTCATTAGCAAGAATGGTCCGACCTGATCTTGCCCCGCTTAATTTCCTTACCTGAAAACACGCGATACCGTAAAGTGCTGTGTATTCACGCATAAAATTCAGGAGGGTGGCTTGACTGCGTTTTGTGAGTCTCGGCTCAATTGACCGCATAGGATGATATAGGCTACTCACATCGGTTAATAAGGTTCGACTTGTCACAGTAATAACAGGCAGGTTAAACAAATATACAGATTAGCGTATAATATACATTAATAGACTGCATCTCTCTCTCATTTATTTCCAATTCAGAGTGTGGGGCGTGGCTCTGCCTCTTTATAAAGATTGGCCAGACCTGCCCTGTTCTAGAACCGGGTACTTCAGCGCTCCGGCGATTCTCAATAGATGACTGTCCGTCTCTTCGTACATTGCACAAGAAGAGTAGACTGGCTAGTGTGCGCTAGTTTGAGCCGTCCTCTATTCCAATATCTTTCGGAACTGTTGTTGACATTCAACAGTGAAGGGGACTTGTCAAAAAAGTTAACATTTTGGAGTGATCATAAGGAGCGCATTTGCCCAAACTTGTAGGTCCTCGTTAAAGACTGTCCACCAGGGATGTTCGACCTAACGAAGGAATGGAATCTGTCATTCGCCGGCTGCGGGTTCCTGGGAATCTATCACATCGGAGTGGCCAGCTGCCTGTCGGAACAAGCGCCTTACCTTATCAAAGGAGCCACCAAGATCTACGGGGCTTCAGCCGGTTCCCTCTCTGCCTCGATGCTCGCCAGCCAGGCATCCATAGGTAGGCTACAGTACCCTACTGTACACTGGCCCTTGATTTAACCAGTTCCTGTCATCAGTTGATTGCCTGGATGGGGACTTTTACGCACAAGGAGTAGTCCTCCCTTTCATGCGTTTAGGGCAACTTCAGATTAGCAGTCAAATTAATTTTCAAGAAAAATCATTTATGGTCTTGACACATGGGGTGAAATGACTAACAATGCTGGAAACGTTGCTCCTATGTAATAGATAGGTGATTATACTGGTGTTATAGGTTGAATTTAGAATTTTAAAATAGGCTACATTTTTTCTCATGTTATAAACTGCAAATGATTTATAATTGAGCCAAAATACCTGCCTGTGTAGAAATATGGTAGCCTACCACTCATTGATCATATCACCACTGATAAATGGTCAGTTAAAGGACTATTGACCTATTGGTCCTCTGGATCAGAGGTCTTCCAATGGTAGTGATGGATCTCGCTGACTAGGGGCACACACACAATCACGATTAAGAGTAAATATAACCTTGCATCACATAGAACTGACTTAGAGAGTAGTTCCTAGCTGAGTGTCTGTGCGAAACCTGGCCTTTTTCACTTTCTCTTAATTTTGAACCCTATAACTTCATCATCAAGAGACGAAGGAGTAGCCTGCAAGGTTTCTTGGAATCAGCACGTACCTGTCCCAGTTGTATCATGTTTAAATGAGAGAGAGAGAGTGTTAAAGAGGGTGAGAGATTGAAAGAAAGTGTGAAAGAGCAATAGAGGGAGACATTTCGCTACACCTGCAATAACATCTGCTAAACACTTGTATGCGACCAATGAAAAAAGAAATATGTGTTTGACTTATAGAGTGAACAGTCAATATAGGAGTCATGAACCTTTTACCGCGGTGTGCTTAAACAGCCGGTCCGCACAGAGCGTTTCTTGGTAGCCTTAAACAAATCTACTTTGAGACGAGAGTATACACCTCACACATGGTTATGGGCTTATTGAAGAATACACCTGTACCATGTATGATATAGAGCTGAAATGTATTCCATTTTGAGCTTGCATTGAGTTTATATGCAGTATATCACAGAAGACTGAAATATAACAAAACGCCTGGTTTGTTCATTGAGCTGTATACCTAGGTGACTATTCAAAGATGCTCAGCTGGTCAATATCCCCTTCCAGTGATTCTACAACATCTTGTCAACATGTGCCAGGAAACATTATACAGATATACACCAATCTGATTGTATGTGCTTTTGTCCATACCAAGGCGTCAAAAAACTCTCCAAAATGTAAAATTGTGTAAAATCTTTCTGCAGCAATTTTATGGAGAAAAAGGACATTCTTTGATGTAGACAATACTTTTTTCATGTGTTCATGAATGTTTGTGTTTAGGCCCGGTGGCCAAAAAACTCTCCAAATACATTTACGGTTTTAGATCAAATGTCTTACAGATATCTTCCAGGCCCTTTCTCACTCTCTCTCATCATGTTACATGCTGACAGGCACAGACCAAAAAATCCTCAAGTTCACTCAACTACACCTCCCCTTTTCCAGTTACGACCAGATAAGGATGTGGCTCCACTGAACTGACCAATCAGCAGTGAGGAGACTTGACAGGCAATGCACTATTGTGACCCCATCAACACCAACTTTTATATCACTGACAACAAGTACATCACCCCATGTAGTAGGGAGGGGTCAATTGCACAGGTCATGACAGTTAAGCTGTGTTGAACATGTAGCTGTACCGAACACAGGCCCACAGCCCATTTGAATTGTTTCAGCTGTACTCGATGTCGATGTTATACAGGCACTACAAATACAGAGCAAAGGACAGGCAAGGGAAATACAGGTAGCCTGCGTTCATCTCACAGTAAAGGAGATGTACAGATACCTATAGATGTTTTTATGTGCATGCAAAGGGGAGCTCTGGTCAGGGACTCAGCTGCGGTGAGTAGTAGTAGTACTTATTTTTGTGTAATCTGGGGAGAGGTTGAATCACAGAGAATCCTGAAAGGTGAAATACAATTGTGTACATGTCTAGTATTTTTGGTCTTGGATTTTAAAAAGCCCTGGATAGCCTAAAGACACTATAAACAGGGGCCCTTGTTGGGACCACATTTGCTTGGCAGCATATTCAGGATTTATTTATAAAGCGAGTCAGTAGGTTATAACAATTGAATAAACTAGATATTCAAAATAGTGCTTGCATAGACTATAAAGCGCTAACTCAGCCATCCAAAAGTACCTGTGGTAGGTGAGGATGGACGAGAGTGACTGGTGTGGATCAATTCATTCATCCAGGCGAGAGGTTTCATATGAGCAGGGGTTGGAACATCATTCCTGAAGTAAAATAGATGGCGCCGACAGCTCTGCTTCTAGCTCCTAAGCAACTTTGCAGTATTTTGGTTTTTTTTGCGTGTTATTTCTTAAATTATTAGCCCAGAACATTTTTTGTGTTATTACAATACATACAGCCGAAAATAACTTTTGGATATCAGAGCGGCGGTAACTTACCAGCATTACGACCAGAAATCAAATAAAATCAAATAAAATGTTATTTGTCACATGTGCCGAATACAACAGGTGTAAACCTTACAGTGAAATGCTTACTTACAAGCCCTTAACCAACAATGCACTTCAAGAAATAGAGTTAAGAAAATATTTACTAAATAAACTAAAGTAAAAAAAAAAAAATAACACAATAAAATAACAATTCCGAGGCTATATACAGGGGGTACCGATACAGAGTCAATGTGCGGTGGTACAGGTTAGTGGAGGCAATTTGTACATGTAGGTAGGGGTACGACTTTCCCAAAATACGACTTTCCCAAAATACGACTTTCCTAAATTGAATCCTTTGTTCGTACCCCCCAGGGCAATTGAACTTATTCCAGAGGCTGCTCCAAGACTCCGCCGGCGGAGAAGAGGAGTGTATTTCTAGTCTGACTCAGGAGGCATGCACACCATCCACCGCTTCCGAGTATTTACTCGCTAATGTTCAGTCCCTGGACAATAAAGTAGACGAGCTCAGGGCGAGGATCTCCTTCAAGAGAGACATCAGGGACTGCAACATACTCTCTTTCACGGAATCATGGCTCTCTCTGGATATACTGTCCCCATCCATACAGCCAGCTGGGTTCTCAGTACATCGCGCAGACCGTGGATAAATGGCAGCATTTGCGCAAAACTGGAGTGGCCATCACAAAGCAATAGAAGATTTGTGGGCAGAACTGAAAAGCATGTGCGAGCAAGGAGGCCTACAAACCTGAATCAGTTACACCTGCTCTGTCAGGAGGAATGGGCCAAAATTCACCCAACTTATTATGGGAAGTTTGTGGAAGGCTACCCGAAACATTTGACCCAAGTTAAACAATTTAAAGGCAATGCTACCAAATACTAATTGAGTGTATGTAAACTTCACTGGGAATGTGATGAAAGAAAATCAGAAATAAATAATTCTATCTACTATTATTCTGACATTTCACATTCTTAAAATAAAGTGGTGATCCTAACTGACCTAAGACAGGAAATGCTTACTAGGATTAAATGTCAGCAATTGTGAAAAACTGAGTTTAAATGTATTTGGCTAAGGTGTATGTAAACTTCTGACTTCAACTGTAAAAGGAGTACCGGTACCGAATCAATGTGCTGGGGTACAAGGTAGTTGAGGTGATTTAGGTAATATGTACATGTAGGTAGGGGTAAAAGTGACTAGGCAATCAGAATAGATAATAAACAGTGTAGCAGCGTGTGAAAGTGTGTCTATGTGTGAGTGTTAGAGCGTATGTAGTGTGTTTGTTTGTGTGTGTGTCACTGTAGTATGTGTGAGTGTGTGGGTGAGTCCAGTGAGTGTGCATAGAGCAAACTGCAAGAGAGTCACAGAACTCTGTGAGCATAAAAGTATTTAGATCCATTCCATCCAAGTGTAGATAAGATGAACACACATAACTAGCTCAGTACAGGTGCAGGGCAGTAAATAAGGGAAACCGGTGGAGATTTTGTTTTTGTGAGCTACAGATCCTTTGAGAATCAATTTTCCTTTGAATAAAACAATTATCCAATTCCTCCCAATGGAAGGCCCTAACACAACTAACAGACTGTCTCTCCGTCCCTCCCCTCCTCTAGCTAAGTGCTGTGAGGATGTGATTGAGACGGTCATGGATGCCCGGAAACGTAACCTGGGTCCCCTCCACCCCTCCTTCAACCTGGTCAAGGTCATCAGGTCGGGCCTGGAGCGCGACCTGCCCGCCAACGCTCACACACTCGCCTCCGGGAGGCTGTGTGTGTCACTCACTCGCGTGTCTGATGGACAAAACGTCATCGTGTCCGAGTTCAAGTCCAAGGAGGAGCTCATCCAGGTCAGTGTCCTCACTCAACCCACCTGGGCTGCTATTCACAAAACATATCCGAGTAGGAGTACTGATCTAGGATCGGTTTTGCCACTTAAATCATAATGGATTGGAGTTGGGACCTGATCGTAGATCAGCACTCCAACTATGAAACGTTGTGAATATGGGCCCTGAACACCCCTGAGCACTTGAGAGTTTTTCCATATCCCATACATATCCCAGAAATATTTGTCCTTTCAGCTACTGGCCTTGCCATTGACTGTTTACATTAGTTGTATGAAGTGTAAACTGGGTTGGACTGTGTAACATCTCTCTCTCTGATGTGTCTACAGGCACTGCTGTGTAGCTGTTTCATCCCCATATACTGTGGCCTGATCCCCCCATCCTTCCAAGGAGTGGTAAGTGCCCAAGGCCCTAATGCCTCAACTGCTTTCTTACGTTTCCTTGAACACTGTTTCCTTATTTTCTAAGAAAAATGGTTGGACTGAGTTTATTATGGTCTCGTCTTTAAGATTTCTTTATTGCTCAGGTCATAGTCATAAGGAGGCTATAGGTTCAAGTGTTGCACAATGTTTCTGTTCGTGTGTATGTCTTGTCTGTCTGTCGGTCTGTGCATACACTCTGGTACTTGTCCATTTGTCAATCTACCTTACCCTAGTAGCTAATCAGCCCGTGGACCATTTTCCTTGGCAGGTCAGTGGTGTATTTTATATATATATATATATATATATATATATATATATATATATTATATATATATATATATATATAAAAAACTATATACACTACATGACCAAAAGTATGTGGACACCTGCTCATCATGGGCTTTAATTTGGAGTTGCCCCCCCCCCCCTCCCCTTTTTGCTGCTATAACAGCCTCCACTTTTCTGGGAAGGCTTTCAACCGATGTTGGAACATTGCTGAGGGGACTTGCTTCCATTCAGCCACAAGAGCATTAGTGAGGTTGGGCACTGATGTTGGGTGGTTAGGCCTGGCTCGCAGTCGGCGTTCCAATTCATCCCAAAGGTGTTCGATGGGGTTGAGGTCAGGGCTCTGTGCAGGCAAGTCAAGTTCTTCCACACCGATCTTGACAAACCATTTCTCTATGGACTTCGCTTTGTAAACGGGGGCATTGTCATGCTGAAACAGGAAAGGGCCTACCCCAAGCTGTTGCATCAAAGTTGGAAGCACAAAATCATCTAGAAAGTAATTGTATGCTATAGCATTAAGATTTCCCTTCACTGGAACTAAGGTGCCTAGCCCAAACCATAAAAAACAGCCTCAGACCATTATTCCTCCTCCACCAAACTTTACAGTTGGCACTATACATTGAGGCAGGTAGTGTTCTCCTGGCATCTGCCAAAGCCAGATTCGTCCGTCGGATTGCCAGATGGTGAAGTGTGATTAATCACTCCATAGAAAGTGTTTCCACTGCTCCAGAATCCAATGGCGGTGAGCTTTACAACACTCCAGCCAACGCTTGGCGTTGCGCATGGTGAACTTAGGCTTGTGTGCAGATGCTCGGCCATGGAAACCTATTTTCATGAAGCTCCAGATGAACAGTTTTTGTGCCGACTTTGCTTCCAGAGGCAGTTTGGAACTCGGTAGTGAGTGTTGCAACCAAGGACAGGCGATTTTTATGCACTACGTGCTTCAGCACTTGGCGGTCCCATTCTGTGAGCTTGTGTGGCCTACCACTTTGCGGCTGAGCCGTTGGTTGCTCCTAGAATTTTCCACTTCACAATAACAGCACATACAGTGTATTTCCGTTTGAGGAAAATTTAGATAAAGCCTGGAATAAACTAAAAAGGGCTACCTATAATTAAATTGTAAAAACATGTTGCTTCTATGTGGTAAATGGCATGTGTGTTTATAGATTGTGTATAGGCTGTTCTCCCATATGAATATTCTCTTTTTGCTAGACTGGGTTGAAATTACTTCTGTTTATTTCTTTTCTGTATTTATTTATCTGCATATGTTTGTATGTATGTATGTATGTATGTATGTATGTATGTATGTATGTATGTATGTATGTATGTATGTATGTATGTATGTATGTGTCACGATTCCCACCGACGGTGGCGCCCCCTCCTGCTCGGGTGGCGCTCGGCGGTCGTCGTCACCGGCCTATTAGCTGCCACCGATTCCCTTTTGCTTTTCCCTTTTTTTATTTTGTGGCACCTGTGGTCAATTAGCCATTAGAAGGGCTATTTAGTTTAGCTGGCCCGCTCCTGTTCGTGCGGGATTAATGATTGTTTATTTGATAGACGGCTTATGTTCGTGTCGACGTTGTTTTGACGCCGTATGTATTTTCTCCCCTGTGTGTGGGAACCTTTGTTTTTTGTGTGAGTGTATATATTAAAAACACCACTACCCTGTGTTCGCTGCTTCCTGCGCCTCATTCCTCCTCCACGATCACCAAGCCGTTACAGAATCCCGCACCGTAAGAAAAGGCATGGAATCAGCGGGAGCAGCGGCCACTCCTCTGCCCTCGATGGAGGAACGCGTACTCCACCACACGACAGTCCTCCATCGCATCGGATCGGCAATGGACCAGATGATGGAGAGGATGGACCGATGGGAGAGAAGTGGTATCCTCTCTCCACCCCCACCTCCCCCAATACAGCCATCTTCGCTCCCCATGACGTCTGGCTCTGGCGCGCTTCGTTTGGCGCTCCCGAGGGAGTACGATGGGGCGGCGGCTGGGTGCCAGGGATTTTTGCTCCAGCTTGAGCTGTACCTGGCCACCGTCAGACCTGCTCCCACGGGGGAGGAGAGCGTGAGTGCCCTCGTTTCCTGCCTGACGGGCCGAGCTCTGGAGTGGGCTAATGCGGTCTGGAACGGTCCAGACTCGGCGAGGGACCACTACCCAGAGTTCACCCGCCGCTTTCGGGCCGTGTTCGACCACCCTCCGGAAGGAAGAGCGGCGGGTGAACGGCTGTTCCACCTCAGGCAGGAAACGAGGAGTGCCCAGGACTTCGCGCTGGAGTTCAGGACCTTGGCTGCTGGGGCGGGGTGGAACGACAGGGCCCTCATAGACCACTACCGCTGCAGTCTCCGGGCGGACGTCCGCAGGGAGCTGGCCTGTCGGGACACAGCTCTGTCTCTGGACGAGCTCATAGATATGTCCATACGACTGGACAATTTGCTGGCTGCCCGCGGGCGTTCGGAGAGGGTCCTGCCCGTTCCACCCCCGTGCACCCCCGCCCCTACCCCTATGGAGGTGGGGGGGGCCGTGCAAAGGGGCACCGGAGGAAGTGGCTCCTCCTGCACCAGCTGTGGTCGGAGAGGACACACGGCCGACCGGTGCTGGAGGAGCCAGTCTGGGAGTCGAGAGGGCAGGCAGAACACTTCTCGGTCACCTCAGGTGAGTCAGCACCAGATTCACCCAGAACCCCCTGTTGGTCACGTGTTTTTACCTGTTTTGTTTACTAAATTTTTTCCCTCTTCCCAGCATAGGGCGCTAGTCGATTCAAGCGCAGCTGGGAATTTTATGGACCGTGGACTTGCCATTAAGCTGGGCATTCCGCGGGTGCCGATAGATTCCCCTTTCCCTGTGCACTCCCTAGATAGCCGGCCATTAGGGTCAGGGTTAGTCAGGGAGTCCACGGTGCCACTGGACATGGTAACGCAGGGGAATCATAAGGAACGCATTAGTTTTTTCCTTATTGATTTGCCTGCGTTTCCGGTGGTGCTGGGGGTCCCCTGGCTGGCTGGTCACAATCCCCGTATTTCGTGGAAACAGGGGGTTCTCCAGGGGTGGTCAGAGGAGTGTTCAGGTAGGTGTCTAGGAGTTTCCATAGGTGCCACGTCGGTGGAGAGTCCAGACCAGGTGTCCACCGTGCGCATTCCCCCTGAATACGCCGATTTGGCGATCGATTTTTGTAAAAAGAGGGCGACTAAATTACCACCTCATCGACAGGGGGATTGTGCGATAGATCTCCAGGTTGACGCTGCGCTTCCCAGGAGTCACGTGTACCCCTTGTCACAGGAGGAGACTGCGGCTATGGAGACATATGTCACGGAATCCCTGGGACAGGGGTACATTCGGCCCTCCATCTCACCCGCTTCCTCGAGTTTCTTTTTTGTGAAGAAAAAGGAGGGAGGTCTGCGTCCGTGCATTGATTACCGAGGTCTAAACGCTATTACGGTGGGGTTTAGTTACCCACTACCTCTCATCGCTACGGCGGTGGAATCATTTCACGGAGCACAGTTCTTCACAAAACTGGATCTCAGGAGCGCGTATAATCTGGTGCGTATCAAGAAGGGAGACGAGTGGAAAACCGCCTTTAGTACCACATCAGGCCATTATGAGTACCTCGTCATGCCGTATGGGTTGAAAAATGCTCCAGCCGTCTTTCAATCCTTTGTTGACGAGATTCTCAGGGACCTGCATGGGCAGGGCGTGATAGTCTATATCGATGACATTCTGATATATTCCGCCACCCGCTCTGCGCATGTGTCCCTGGTGCGCAAGGTGCTTGGTAGACTGCTGGAGCATGACCTATACGTTAAGGCTGAGAAGTGTGAGTTTTCCAAACGAGCCGTCTCCTTTCTGGGTTATCGCATTTCCACCACGGGGGTGGAGATGGAGTGTGACCGCGTTAAGGCCGTGCGTGATTGGCCGACTCCAACCATGGTGAAGGAGGTGCAGCGGTTTTTTGGCTTTGCCAATTACTACCGGAGGTTTATCCGGGGTTTTGGCCAGGTAGCGTCTCCCATTACCTCACTGCTGAAGGGGGGGCCGGTGCGTTTGCGATGGTCGACGGAGGCGGACGGAGCCTTCAAGAAGTTGAAGACGCTGTTCACCGACGCACCCGTGTTGGCGCACCCGGACCCGTCTTTAGCGTTCGTAGTGGAGGTGGACGCATCCGAGGCTGGGGTGGGTGCCGTGCTATCACAGCGCTCGGGTGTGCCACTGACACTCCGCCTCTGCGCTTTCTTTTCGAAGAAGCTCAGTTCGGCGGAGCGTAACTACGATGTGGGGGACAGGGAGTTGCTAGCAGTGGTCAAAGCTTTGAGGGTGTGGCGGCACTGGCTTGAGGGGGCTAAACACCCCTTTCTCATCTGGACCGACCACCGAAACCTGGAGTACATCCGGGCAGCGAGGAGACTGAATCCGCGTCAGGCGAGGTGGGCCATGTTCTTCGCCCGGTTTAGGTTTACCATCTCCTATAGACCGGGTTCCCTGAATACTAGGGCCGACGCGCTGTCCCGTCTCTATGACACGGAGGACCGGCCCATCGATCCAACTCCCATCATTCCAGCGTCTAGGCTGGTGGCACCTGTGGTATGGGAGGTGGACGCGGACATCGAGCGGGCATTGGTGTTAGAACCTGCGCCTGCGCAGGTGCCCTTGGGGCGCATGTATGTGCCGCTCGGTGTTCGTGATCGTTTGATTCGGTGGGCGCACACGCTACCCACTGCGGGTCATCCTGGTGAGGCGAGGACAGTGCGGAGTCTAAGGGGGAAGTACTGGTGGCCCACCTTAGCTAAGGACGTGAGGTCCTATGTCTCTTCCTGTTCGGTGTGTGCCCAGAGTAAGGCTCCTAGGCATCTACCAAGAGGGAAGTTACAGCCCCTCCCCGTTCCACAACGACCATGGTCGCACCTGTCCATCGACTTCCTGACAGATCTTCCCCCCTCTCAGGGGAACACGGCGATTCTGGTGGTTGTGGATCGGTTCTCTAAGTCCTGCCGTCTCCTCCCATTGCCCGGTCTCCCTACGGCCCTGCAGACTGCGGAGGCCCTATTTACCCACGTCTTCCGGCACTACGGGGTGCCGGAGGACATTGTCTCTCATCGAGGTTCCCAGTTCACATCCAGGGTCTGGAAGGCGTTTATGGAGCGGCTGGGGGTCTCGGTCAGTTTGACCTCCGGTTATCACCCCGAGAGCAATGGGCAGGCGGAGAGGGTGAACCAGGAGGTGGGCAGGTTCCTGAGGTCGTATTGCCAGGACCGGCCAGGGGAGTGGGCGAGGTATATTCCCTGGGCTGAGTTAGCCCAGAACTCACTTCGCCACTCCTCTACTAACATATCACCCTTTCAGTGTGTGTTAGGTTACCAGCCGGTCCTGGCACCATGGCACCGGAGTCAGACCGAGGCTCCTGCGGTGGAGGACTGGGTCCAGCACTCCAAGGAGACCTGGAGAGCCGTCCAGGACTCACTAAAGGAGGCCAGTGCGCGGCAGAAGAGGAGTGCTGACCGCCACCGCAGTGAGGCGCCCGTGTTCACACCGGGAGACAGGGTCTGGCTCTCGACCCGGAACCTGCCCCTCCGCGTGCCCTGCCGGAAGCTGGGGCCGCAGTGTGTGGGGCCCTTCAAAGTCCTGAGGAGGATAAACGAGGTGTGTTATCGGTTGCAACTCCCTTCCTATTACCGTATTAACCCCTCGTTTCATGTGTCTCTCCTCAGGCCGGTGGTAGCTGGTCCCCTTCACGAAGATGAGGTGCCGGAGGTCCCTCCGCCCCCTCTGGATATCGGGGGGTCCCCGGCGTACAGCATACGGGCCATACTGGACTCGAGACGCCGGGCGAGGGGCCTACAGTACCTCGTTGACTGGGAGGGGTACGGCCCGGAGGAGAGGTGCTGGGTGCCGGCGGCGGACGTCCTGGACCCATCTATGTTGAGGGAGTTCCACCACCTCCGTCCGGATCGCCCTGCGCCTCGCCCTCCGGGTCGACCTCGAGGCCGGTGTCGGCGCGCTGCGGGAGCCGCGCGTCAGGAGGGGGGTACTGTCACGATTCCCACCGACGGTGGCGCCCCCTCCTGCTCGGGTGGCGCTCGGCGGTCGTCGTCACCGGCCTATTAGCTGCCACCGATTCCCTTTTGCTTTTCCCTTTTTTTATTTTGTGGCACCTGTGGTCAATTAGCCATTAGAAGGGCTATTTAGTTTAGCTGGCCCGCTCCTGTTCGTGCGGGATTAATGATTGTTTATTTGATAGACGGCTTATGTTCGTGTCGACGTTGTTTTGACGCCATATGTATTTTCTCCCCTGTGTGTGGGAACCTTTGTTTTTTGTGTGAGTGTATATATTAAAAACACCACTACCCTGTGTTCGCTGCTTCCTGCGCCTCATTCCTCCTCCACGATCACCAAGCCGTTACAGTATGTATGTATGTATGTATGTATGTATGTATGTATGTATGTATGTATGTATGTATGTATGTATGTATGTATGTATGTATGTATATTATTTTACTGCTCTAGGGATGTAATTATTGCTTGGATAACCTTATTTACTATTATGTATAGATTTTTACCGTACTTTTCTTTTTCACTCTTTATGCGATGCCCAATGCAGAGAACACAGGAAGAAGAATTATCATTTAATTACTATAGGGAATTTTTGTAATGTTTGTTTATGTGTCAATTAATCTCATAAGGGATGGGTTTCCAATTGGCGATTTGACACAAAAATACAATTTCAGTAATTCATTCATACAGTTGACCGGTCAGCTCTAGCAGGGCTGAAATTTGACGAACTGACTTTTTGGAAAGGTTTCTTCCTATGATGGTGCCATATTGAAAGTCACTGAGCTTTTCAGTAAGGCCATCCTAATTCCAATGTTTCTATGGAGATTGCATGGCGGTGTGCTCGATTTTATACACTTGTCACCAACAGGTGTAGCTGAAATAGCCAAATCCACTAATTTTAATGAGTGTCCACATACTTTTGTATATACACTGCTCAAAAAAATAAAGGGAACACTTAAACAACACAATGTAACTCCAAATCAATCACACTTCTGTGAAGTCAAACTGTCCACTTAGGAAGCAACACTGATTGACAATAAATTTCACATGCTGTTGTGCAAATGGAATAGACAACAGGTGGAAATTATAGGCAATTAGCAAGACACCCCCAATAAAGGAGTGGTTCTGCAGGTGGGGACCACAGACCACTTCTCAGCTCTTATGCTTCCTGGCTGATGTTTTGGTCACTTTTGAATGCTGGTGGTGCTTTCACTCTAGTGGTAGCATGAGACGGAGTCTACAACCCACACAAGTGGCTCAGGTAGTGCAGCTCATCCAGGATGGCACATCAATGCGAGCTGTGGCAAGAAGGTTTGCTGTGTCTGTCAGCGTAGTGTCCAGAGCATGGAGGCGCTACCAGGAGACAGGCTAGTACATCAGGAGACGTGGAGGAGGCCATAGGAGGGCAACAACCCAGCAGCAGGACCACTACCTCCGCCTTTGTGCAAGGAGGAGCAGGAGAAGCACTGCCAGAGCCCTGCAAAATGACCTCCAGCAGGCCACAAATGTGCATGTGTCTGCTCAAACGGTCAGAAACAGACTCCATGAGGGTGGTATGAGGGCCCGACGTCCACAGGTGGGGGTTGTGCTTACAGCCCAACACCGTGCAGGACGTTTGGCATTTGCCAGAGAACACCAAGATTGGCAAATTCGCCACTGGTGCCCTGTGCTCTTCACAGATGAAAGCAGGTTCACACTGAACACGTGACAGACGTGACAGAGTCTGGAGACGCCGTGGAGAACGTTCTGCTGCCTGCAACATCCTCCAGCATGACCGGTTTGGCAGTGGGTCAGTCATGGTGTGGGGTGGCATTTCTTTGGGGGGCCGCACAGCCCTCCATGTGCTCGCCAGAGGTAGCCTGACTGCCATTAGGTACCGAGATGAGATCCTCAGACCCCTTGTGAGACCATATGCTGGTGCGGTTGGCCCTGGGTTCCTCCTAATGCAAGACAATGCTAGACCTCATGTGGCTGGAGTGTGTCAGCAGTTCCTGCAAGAGGAAGGCATTGATGCTTTGGACCGGCCCGCCCGTTCCCCAGACCTGAATCCAATTGAGCACATCTGGGACATCATGTCTCGCTCCATCCACCAACGCCACATTGCACCACAGACTGTCCAGGAGTTGGCGGATGCTTTAGTCCAGGTCTGGGAGGAGATCCCTCAGGAGACCATCCGCCACCTCATCAGGAGCATTCCCAGGCGTTGTAGGGAGGTCATACAGGCACGTGGAGGCCACACACACTACTGAGCCTCATTTTGACTTGTTTTAAGGACATTACATCAAAGTTGGATCAGCCTGTAGTGTTGTTTTCCACTTTAATTTTGAGTGTGACTCCAAATCCAGACCTCCATGGGTTGATAAATTGGATTTCCATTGATTATTTTTGTGTGATTTTGTTGTCAGCACATTCAACTATGTAAAGAAAAAAGTATTTAATAAGATTATTTATTTCATTCAGATCTAGGATGTGTTGTTTAAGTGTTCCCTTTATTTTTTTGAGCAGTGTATATAGTGTACTTCCAGACTGGCTTCTGGCTTCAGCAGATTGGGACCAGAGTCCAGGGTGGCTCCATTCTAAACTGAGTCACTAGGACATAGGAGCACAGTCCTCCAAAACATCAACTACCATATATCAATGACCTATTTAGGTATTCTCTCTCTCTCTCTTTCTCTCTCTCGTACCATTCTGGCTCAGGGAAGAACTGGCTCAGAGCCAAGTCAACACTGTGACTGAACACATTTACACACAGACCTGTCTAATATGCTGACCACACCGCCCGCGTTGCATGTGCTGCAAAATAAATGTACACATGCATGTTATTCAATCATTTCATGTAAACTGCTCGCACGCGTCAATGAGCGCCTGCGTAGCCAGGTTGGTTACCAACCGCCATGTAAAACCCACAGAAGAAGACTGAAGGAGGAGAGATTAGTAGAAACTAACTAGGTCTTCCCTTTTATCTGTGGATTAATGGTGGGAGTGGAGAACACACGATTATGTGGGACTCAAAATGGGTCATAATTCTACAAAGATCCACAAAAAAGGATCTATGTGCATTTCAGGTAAACTAACAACCCATGTTTTTGCCAACCTCACTGCCAAATTGAGTCCTAATCTGGCTTTGGAACCGGCACTGATATCCTTTTTTCCCTCAGAAGTTCTAAGCCTTTTACACTAGAAAAATGTCAATTAATTCACAAATCTGTACTTAAAATGGAGCTGCATCGTGCAATTACATAAGACTGGCAAAATTGATTAATTCTCCAAATAGTACTGTCGGTCTGTTTGGTCATGCTTTGACAGTGTGGACAAGCTGGCTTAGGGGAAATCTTCTGCTGACACGCCTAATATGCCCTTAAGGAAAATGTTTCCTTGAATAGGTCGTATCGTATACATTCGATTTCAGTGATAACCGAGTTGGGTTAAGTGACACGTTTTTTTACCAGAAGATAGGCGGAGGCAGTCAACAAATATTTATAATATATTTTCCAAATACTATTATTTACTTACTCTCTCCTCAAAATACCTAGGGGTCTCTGTCAGTACTTTAATGGCCTATGAGCTTTATCCATTTCTGTATCGAACACAGGGCAATTGAAAGAGAGCGACCCGGCTCTACATATTTTACTGGTTCGTGACCCACTAACACCGCCCCCGGTTAGAGGGGAATAAAGCAGCCCAGAGTTAACACACACAGGAACTTTAATCATACACAGGAGAAGATGTACATGTGTATGGTTCTGTAATGGACAGAAATAGAGAGGTAGTAAATATGCTTTACAGGAGATAAATATACTGTCCTGAATAGATATTTTCGATATAATGGGGTATGGGATTAAACAACAAGGACTGTACCTAACAATGACCTAATAGGCTGTGGTCCTGATGTAAGTTGTGCATGGTTCCAAAAACACCCAAGTATTCTCACTTTCGCTCTCCCTCCTCCCTCTCTCCCCCTCTTCTCTCTCCAGCGTTATGTGGGTGGGGGGGGGTCAGTGACAACCTTCCACAGTCAGAGCTGAAGAACACCATCAGCATCTCTCCGTTCTCAGGCAAAAGTGACATCTGTCCCCGGGACACCTCCTTCAACTTCCACGAGCTTCGTTTCACCAACACCTCCATCCGGTTGAACCTGAGCAACATGTACCGCCTCAGCAAGGCCCTGTTCCCCCCAGAACCCGAGGTACACACTTAGCACCTTTTTTCTATCTAGAACCTAAAAGGGTTCTTCGGCTGTCCACATTATTTGGTGGCAGGTAGCTTAGTGGTTAGCGCGTTGGACTAAGAACCAAAAGGTTGCAAGATCAAATCCCCGAGCTGACAAGGTAAAAATCTGTTGTTCTGCCCCTGAACAAGGCAGTTAACCCACTTTTCCTAGGCCGTCATTGAAAATAAGAATATGTTCTTAACTGACTTGCCTAGTTAAATAAAGGTAAAAAAACAAAAAAAACATAGGACTCTTTTTAGTTCCAAGTAGAACCCTTTTGGGTTCCATGTAGAACCGTTTCCACAGAGGGTTCGACCTGGAACCAAAAAGGGTTCTCCTATGAGGACAGCTGAAAAACCCTTTTGCAACCCATTTTTTTAAGAGTGTAGGACGCCCGCTATGACTGCTTACAAATGTGTTATTTATGTGTTATGAATGTGTTATGAAGTCCTTATGTAGGCTCTGTTGACAAAGGTAGGATGGAGGATCAGGATGCTTCTTAGTCCCATTCATTAGATGGGTTGTTTATGACTGCTTGTAAAGGCCTTATGTTTGGGTTACGATGTGTAACACCGGTTCCCTGCAGGAGACGAGGGAGACGTCTCACTATGGGACACGCCCTCTTCGGCGGGTCATTGGTTGAAGCCTTATTCAATCACACCTAACAGGCCATTCAGAGCTTTGTGGGTGTATGCCTTTCATGTCTATATAACACTCTGCACTGCTCTGGTTTCCTCATTCTCAGAACTACCTCTTACACAAGTGCAATCTGGTGAGATGTCTCCCTCATCTCCTACACTGAACTGGGGTTACATACTGTAATCCAACATTTTCTTTCAGTCGACTCGGTTCGACATCTCGCTATGGAATACTTATAAAATGCACCGATTGACAATAGTCAGTTTCCTGAGAAGTCTGTTTTGGTACATGGTAATGTACCTGATCCATCCTACTCAGCTCCAGCACCAAGGACTGTGTCCATCATGGGAAGGCGCAGAACGTCCAGGTGATAGAACCTCACAAAGTTGTGAGGGGAAGCTCAACTATCCGCCACACAAATCACCAAGACGGAGATGCATCTGAACAATGCCCATGATGTGGCAATTCCTATAGTGGAATGTGCCCGGACATCCAGGGGAGACTGCAATTCCCGACAACTGTATGCCTTGGTGATAGCCTCCACTACCCAATGGGAGAGGCGTTGTTTGGGCAAAGCCCTTCCCAGAGCAGGGTTGCTGAAGCAAACAAACAGTTAGTCACAACTCCGGAATGGCAGATGCACAGTGCGCGCACCGGACACAACTTGTTAAGGCACTGCTGCTCTGGAGAAGAGAACAGCGGAGGGTGGAAGGGAAAGAGGTCAGTGGCTTGACTATTATAGGTCATGGGAATGACCTTAGGAATGAACACAGCGTATCATAACCTTGGAGTAGTCAGGGCCAAACTGAGTGCATAAAGGATGAACCGAGAGCGGATGAAGGTCGCTAACGCCTTGCCCTTGTCGAGAAAATCCTGTAGGAAGGAGAGAATGGCAGGGATGGAACACTGAAAGGACACCAACTCTTGTCTTGAACACAACCTCTCAAATACCCTCCACTTCAGGTCGTAAAGACCTCTTGAAGAAGGGGCTGTGGTGCTCTGAATTGTGGCAACCACGTTCGGAGGCAAGCCCGCCGAGTCTAAGTTGGACCTCTCACAGGCCAGGCTCAGAGATCCATCAGCTCGGGATGAGGATGGAATATTTCGCCTTGCTCTTGGGATAGCAGATCCCTGCGCTGTGGGAGGCACCATGGTTGCACGTACAGGAGAGGTACAATCTCCGCCAGCCATGGCTTCCCGGGCAATGTGAAGCTATCAGGGTGAGGGATAGACTGTTTGCTCTCACTCTGTTCAGAGTAGGGGGGGTCAGGCCCACTGGAGGGAAGGCGTACAGAAGCACGTCTGGCCACTTGTGGGTCAGCGCGTTCACGCCTAGAAGAGCATTGTGATCTCTCATCACGAAGAACAAGCGACAGGGCACATTGTCCTGCAATGCGAACTGATCGATGGGAGTCCTGCCATAACGCCCCGACACCTCCTTGACGACTTCGGGATGATGTCACCACTCCCCTGGTAGGGGGTTGCCCCGCAACAGTAAATCTGCACTTCGGTTTAGTCTACCTGGCATGTGTTGCTCCGAGAGACAACAGATGGTCGCTGCTCCATAGCAAGAGCTCTTTCGCCAGAGAGTGAAGTTGATGGGAGCATGTTCCTCCTTGGCCATTGATATATGCCACTATAGACGTATTGTCTGACCTGACCAGGACATGTTGGCCATGTAAGAATGGACGGAAGTGCCTGAGGCCTAGTAACACAGCGTAGAGCTCGAAAACATTGATATGGGCTGTACTCATAGAGTCTGACCATATGCCGCTCACCGTACGCCCATCGTGGACTGCCCCCATCCCTGTAGTGATGAATCTTTTGTCACTTCTTTACGAGTGAAGACTCTCCCAGTAGGGCAGCCCCGCGTCAAGAGGGATGGATCTTTCCAGTATTGAAGTGCCGATATACACTTTGCAGAGAGAAGCACGCGCCTGTCCCGGTGGAGAGACGGGTCTAAGTGGAGTGAGGTCACCCATTGCTGGAAATCTCTCATGAGGAGGAGACCAAGCGGAACTGCCACAATCATGGAGGCCATGAGCCCAAGAAGCCTCAGACACATCCATTACGTGACTGATGTTGCTGGGCAAAACACAGACACAGTGGCGAAAAGCCGTTGCTGTCTCCACGGTGAGGGCTGCTCAACAGGCTACAGAGTCCAGAGACAATCCCTAAAATATTTTCTACTGGGTCCGATAAGAGTAAGCTTTTGGCACGATTTATCCTGAAGCCTAGCGCGAGCAGGTGCAACAACAGCTGGGCTATGTGCTCTGTTGCCTGCGCCCGAGTGTCCACGCAGATCAAAACATCAGATCAACCAGTCTTTCGAAATCTGTAGACTTTCAGATACTTGTTGAGGTGCTGCAAATCCAGGATCCCCTTTTTTGGGGGGGGGGGACCAAGAAATAACGTCTGAATAAGCCCTGGTGAGCTTCCTCCCTCAGCACCACACGGATGGCTCCCTTGGCCAACAGAGACCGTATCTCATCTCTAAGGATTTGGGCCGCTGTACTATTCCCATGAAAAGTGGGGGGACCCCTGTGAATTGTAGTCTGTACCCCTGGTCTACGGTGCATGGGACCAAAGGGGAAACTGCACACGTGCGCCACTACTCTCTGTGAGATGTAAGGGAACCCGCCTGTCCCATGGGGGGGACGGGGAGCCCTGTGGCAGTCGCCCCACTTGGGGCAACTCCGCATGTGGCAACCTGTCCCGTGGAAGGGATGGGGGCCCTGCCAAGCCTGATGGTCAGACAAGGACGCCCTCAAGAAGTTGATTGTCTTGCATGGGAACATTCTGGACCATCACCCTCAGCCTGTGGGCCTGGATGTGTTGGTAACTCTTTATTTGAGAACTATACTTGGGTGAAGAGTAGTGTTGACCCGCCCCAACTAGGGCTTATGTATCTTGATGGGGGCTCCTGTGCAACACCTATACCATGTGTAAACGAGCTTGTGTGACCTGACACAGGACTCCTAGGAGACTCTGGTTGCCAAGGTCGAAGGAACTCTGCCGGATCTTCGAGCCCCCGCACCTAGCACTAGGAGTGCCACTTCTTCCCCTTCCCTCTAGGTGAAGCCGAGGATGTCTCCGCGGCTCTTTGCTTGGAGTGACATCTGTGCTCTGAGGCACCGCGTTGCTGGTGAGCGTGCTGCTGGTAAGCGTGTTGCTGGTGAGTGGACTGTGTCTGTCTGAAGAAACAGCCCTGCTCGTGCTAGCCAAACAAGCCCAAATTGGGGTTTAGCCCAGAGGTTGCTAGCTAAAACACCAGTGGTGCCGTTAGCCCACTAACAAGCCAAGACACTCGAAAATTCAGCTAGCTAACCTCGAACAGTGGGAACTGATGGAGAGCTAGAAGTAGAAACATTTGTGGGAACCTGCTATTAGCGGGATGTTAAAGCACTACAGCTAGCTAGCTAACAACGCCAATTGTTTGTAAGCCAGGCAACATGTATACTGTAGCTAGCGGATAACAAAAAGCTCTGCTGACAAGCTAACTGAGGTAGCTTCAATTGGTAAAGTGAAGCTGAAGTTAGCAGAATTTCTGAAAATAGAAAATAAGGAACTGTGGTGGGGTGGTAACCCACACCGAAAAGAACAGTTAAGTTGAGAGCTAGTTTTCTGAAGAAATCTGCTTAACGGGCTAGAAACCAGATAGTAACCAAATAGAAGAATAAGGAAACCAGAGCAGTGCGGGGTGTTATATAGACACGCGGGGGTGTACACCCACATAACTCTGATTGGCCTGTAGGCGTGATTGAATAAGGCTTCAACCAAATAAGGGAATAGTGAGATGTTGAACCAAGTTGACTGAAAGAAAACCTTATTTAGGTACCCTTGAAATAGTAGTTTTCTATGGTTCTAAACATTCTATTTACTTTTCTATAGGAGAGTCTAGTGGTCTGGTATGGGAGACTGGACACCTCATAATTTGACCCCTGACCTCCCACTATCCTATTTCCTAGTTATATAACCCCGACTCCCCCATCTCGCCCCTACCCTGTCTCCTCTTCGGACTCTGCCTCCTACCCTCACTCCCCATACAGTACTTCCTATCTGAACTTTGCCCTCCCCTGTCCCTCCCTAACTCCACAGTGATCAGTACTGGCAGGACATGATTGGCTTCTGTTATTGTTGAATTACCTTCCCTGTGTTCCTCATTCTCCTTTACTGTCTGGAAAATAACATGGGAGTCAACTTTTAGCGTAAGGTGAACTTTTCCCTCTTCGAGGTTGATCTGTGTCTCTTAGTTTAGTTTTCGCTGTGTTATTATTGTTGCTGAAATCCAATATCTGCCACCATCTTTTGCCTTCATATGTGCCTGGAATGTTGTGTTTTCTGGAATTTTGGGATTATGTAATCCCTGTGGTCACAAATCCCACTGACAGAGTCATGTGCAGAGGCCCTACTTAGAACAAGGAACTGTGTTTTTTTTACTCAGGCACCTTTACATGACATGCACACACATTCACACAAACTAAACCCTTCATTTACCCTCAAATGTACTAGTGTTTAACCAACTCTGGCTAACTTCACACATACACAGGCTGTGTCCGAATACCCATACTTTAATCAAATAAAATGTAATTGGTCACATACACATGGTTAGCAGATATTAATGCGAGTGTAGTGAAGTGCTTGTGCTTGTAGTTCCGACAGCGCAGTAATATCGAACAAGTAATCTAACAATTCCTCAACAACTACCTAATACACAGGGATCTAAAGGAATGGAATAAGAATACGTACATATAAGTATATGGATGAGCGATGGCCGAGCGGCATAGGCAAGATGCAATAGATGGTATAAGATACAGTATATACATATGAGATGAGTAATGTAAGATATGTAAACATTATTAAAGTGGCATTGTAATAAAGTGACTAGTGATCTATTTATTAAAGTGGTCAATGATTTGAGTCTCTATGTAGGCAGCAGCCTCTCTGAGTTAGTGATTGCTATTTAGCAGTCTGATGACCTTGAGATAGAAGCTGTTTTTCAGTCTCTCGGTCCCAGATTTGATGCACCTGTACTGACCTCGCCTTCAGGATGGTAGTGGGGTAAACAGGCAGTGGCTCGGGTGGTTGTTGTCCTTGATGATCTTTTTGGCCTTCCTGTGACATTGAGTGCTGTAGATGTCCTGGAGGGCAGGCAGTTTGCCCCCGGTGATGCACTGTGCAGTCCGCACCACCGTCTGGAAAGCCTTGCAGTTGAGGGCGGTGCAGTTGCCTTTCCGGGCGGTGATACAGCCTGACAGGATGCTCTCAATTGTGCATCTGTAAAAGTTTGTCAGGGTTTTAGGTGACAAGCCAAATTGGCTCTGTTGCTCCTTCTTCACCATACTGTCTGTGTGGGTGGACCATTTCAGTTTGTCTGTGATATGTACGCTGAGGAACTTAAAACTTTCCAGCTTCTCTACTACTGTCCCTTTGATGTGGATAGGAGGGTGCTCCCTCTGCTGTTTCCTGAAGTCCATGATCATCTCCTTTGTTTTGTTGACGTTGAGTGAGATGTTGTTTTCCTAACACCACACTCCGAGTGCCCTCACCTCCTCCCTGTAGGATGTGTTGTCGTTGTTGGTAATCAAGCCCACTACTGATGTGTCGTCTGCAAATTTGATGATTGAGTTGGAGGTGCGCATGGCCAAGCAGTCATGGGTGAAAAGGGAATACAGGAGGGGGCTGAGCAGGCACCCTTGTGGGGCCCCAGTGTGAGGGTCAGCGAAGTGGAAATGTTGTTTCCTACCTTCACCACCTGGCATCGTCTGTGGACCTGTTGTGGCGGTATGCAAACTGAAGTGGGTCTAGGGTGGCAGGTAAGGTGGAGGTGATTTGATCCTTGACTAGTCTCTCAAAGCACTTCATGATGACAGAAGTGAGTGCTACGGGGCGGCAGTCATTTAGTTCAGTTACCTTTGATATCTTGGGTACAGGAACAATCGTGGCCATCTTGAAGCATGTGGGAACTGCAGACTGGGATAGGGAGCGATTGAATATGTCTGTAAACACACCAGCCAGCTGGTTTGCGCATGCTCTGAGGAAGTGGCTAGGGATGCCGTGTATACTTGTGAAATACTTATTTCCCTCATTAAAATGCAAATCAAGTTATAACATTTTTTACATGCGTTTTTCAGGATTTTTTTGTTGTTATTCTGTCTCTCACTGTTCAAATAAATCTACCATTAAAATGATAGACTGATCATTTCTTTGTCAGTGGGCAAATGTACAAAATCAGTAGGGGATCAAATACTTTTTTCCCTCACTGTATGTAATACGCTAGTATGGGTATTCAGACATGACCACAGTTTCTGGCTAGATACCTCTCTCCCTGTGGCTTTGTAGTTGTAGTAACACAAAATCTAGAGTAGGCAGAGAACAGAGAGCACTCAGACACTTTGACCTATAACCCCTAGTCAAACACTTCCTGGATTGTTGTACATTCACAAACACAGGACAGGAGGAGCCTGTTGTACGGGACGGTTCAGGCTGATATGCAGTTGAAGTCAGATGTTTACATACACCTTAGCCAAATACATTTAAACTCAGTTTTTCATAATTCCTGACATTTAATCCTAGTAAAAATCCCTGTCTTAGGTCAGTTAGGATCACCACTTTATTTTCTGAATGTGAAATGTCAGAGTAATAGTAGAGAGAATGATTTATTTCAGGTTTTATTTCTTTCATCACATTCCCAGTGGGTCAGAAGTTTACATACACTCAATTAGTATTTGGTAGCATTGCCTTTAAATTGTTTAACTTGGGTCAAACGTATCGAGTAGCCTTCCACAAGCTTTCCACAGTAAGTTGCGTGAATTTTGGCCCATTCCTCCTGACAGAGCAGGTGTAACTGAGTCAGGTTTGTAGGCCTCCTTGCTCGCACATGCCTTTTCAGTTCTGCCCACAAATGTTCTATAGGATTGAGGTCAGGGCTTTGTGATGACCACTCCAATACCTTGACTTTGTTGTCCTTAAGCCATTTTGCCACAACTTTGGAAGTATGCTTGGGGTCATTGTCCATTTGGAAGACCCATTTGCGACCAAGCTATAACTTCCTGATTGATGTCTTGAGATGTTGCTTCAATATATCCACAGAATTTTCCTTTCTCATGATGCCATCTATTTTGTGAATTACACCAGTCCCTCCTGCAGCATAGCACCCCCACAACATGATCCTGCCACCCTCGTGCTTCACGGTTGGGATGGTGTTCTTCGGCTTGCAAGCCTCCCCCTTTTCCATCCAAACATAACGATGGTCATTATGGCCAAACAGTTCTATTTTTGTTTCATCAGACCAGAGGACATTTCTCCAAAAAGTACGATCTTTGTCCCCATGTGCAGTTGCAAACCGAAGTCTGGCTTTTTTATGTCAGTTTTGGAGCAGTGGCTTCTTCCTTGCTGAGCGGCCTTTCAGGTTATGTCGATATAGGACTTGTTTTACTGTGGATATAGATACTTTTGTATCTGTTTCCTCCAGCATCTTCACAAAGTATTTTGCTGTTGTTCTGGGATTGATTTGCACTTTTTGCACCAAAGTACGTTCATCTCTAGGAGACAGAACTAGAGACAGAACCACTCCTTCCTGAGTGGTATGATGGCTGCGTGGTCCGATGGTGTTTATACTTGCGTACTATTGTTTGTACAGATGAACGTGGTACCTTCAGGCGTTTGGAAATTGCTCCCAAGGATGAACCAGACTTGTGGAGGTCTACAGTTTTTTTCTGAGGTCTTGGCTGATTTCTTTTGATTTTCCCATGATGTCAAGCAAAGAGGCACTGAGTTTGAAGGTAGGCCTTGAAATACATCCACAGGTACGCTTCCAATTGACTCAAATGATGTCAATTAGCCTATCAGAAACTTCTAAAGCCATGACATAATTTTCTGTATGTAAACTTCTGACCCACTGGAATTGTGATACAGTGAATTATAAGTGAAATAATCTGTCTGTAAACAATTGCTGGAAAAATTACTTGTGTCATGCACAAGGTAGATGTCCTAACCGACTTGCCAAAACTATGGTTTGTTAACAAGAAATTTGTGGAGTGGTTGAAAAACTAGTTTTAATGACTCCAACCTAAGTGTATGTAAACTTCTGACTTCAACTGTACATAATTTCCCTCTGTTTTATGTTGTTAAAATCAACTGCTTATGTAATAGTTAATTATCAGCAATAACATGATTGCTAATCAGTAAATGAAATTGTAATAGTTATAACACGTGAAATGATGAATGTATCTGAGCCGTTGCCCTGTATTTGTGTGGTTATATATCAGTTGTTATATGATAAGCAAAGTCTCTGTCTTATTGGTATCCTCTGTCTCTTATATATGAGCAGTATATTTATTCAATCTATCTCTTGCTTATGATCCCCTACCTCAACAGGTATGATCTATGTGTTTTCTTTGACAGGGCATGGCAGAGATATGTCAGAGTGGCTACAAGGACGCCCTTCGCTTTCTTGAGGAGAACCGTGAGTATTACTGTGTTGCCTTTGACAGTAATAGTGGGCTGTGCTAAGATCATAAGCTACTGTGACATATACGCAGTGAGCATCAATGATGTCAATTGTACAGGGTTCAAAATGAAGTGTGGAGTAAACCAGCACTTATTTCCATTATGGTAAACCAACACTTATTTATGGTGTAATATTTGTATAGACGGATTGGCTGACAACATCAGGAAAATGTGCGCGCATCGATGGTGCGAGAAGCCATGCAGTCAGATAGCTAGCAACAATGACAAGAAGCTATCGTGTGGGGACTCGTAGGTGGCTTGTTTCATCTAGTGTTATTTTGATTACCATGTCTTGTTTTGAGGTGTTTTAACTGATTTCATGTCAATGCTAATATGGCTAGCTAGCTAACCAACAACTGTAACAATGTATTTGAGAGACAACAAATGCTCATTGTGCAAATGGATTTATGGTTTCAATAAACATAAACAGAAAAAACAATCTAAGCCAACCCTGTCTGTTTTGCCCCATAGTTGCCACGCACCGTTTTTTTGTGCCAAACAAACAACTAGTCTATGCTGTATTACAAAGATTATTAATGCATCATTTATGATGTCAGATCTGCTAAAGCTGGAGTGTCCGACTGCCGGCCCCAACCTATCAGAAGCCACCTGCTGCTGCAAGCCCATCGCCATGGAAACCACTAAGAACTGGATGAATCTCTGCCGCCTGAGGAAGCAACACTGGTGGTTGGATGAGCAGATTGTTGACAACCTGCCAACCCAAATCAAGAAAGGTAGATAGGAAGTCATCCTAGACCAGGGATGGGCAACTGGCGTCCTGCGCCATTTTGTAGGCCTACGTATCAATTTCCACTTTTTTTGTATATATACACTACCGTTCAAAAGTTTGGGGTCACTTAGAAATGTCCTTGTTTTTGAAAGAAAAGAAACGGCTGATTTTTTTAATGGAATATCTACATAGGCGTACAGAAGCCCATTATCAGCAACCATCACTCGTGTGTTCCAATGGCACGTTGTGTTAGCTAATCCAAGTTTATCATTTTGAAAGGCTAATTGATCATTAGAAAACCCTTTTGCAATTATGTTAGCACAGCTGAAAACAGTTGTCTTGATTAAAGAAGCAATAAAACTGGCCTTCTTTAGACTAGTTCTGTATCTGGAGCATCAGCATTTGTGGGTTCAATTACAGGCTTAAAATGGCCAGAAACAAAGAACTTTCTTCTGAAACGCTGTAGTCTATTCTTGTTCTGAGAAATGAAGGCTATTCCATGCGAGAAATTGCCAAGAAACTGAAGATCTTGTACAACGCTGTGTACTACTCCCTTCACAGAACAGCGCAAACTGGCTCTAACCAGAATAGAAAGAGGAGTGGGAGGCCCCGGTGCACAACTGGGCATGAGGACAAGTGCATTAGTGTCTAGTTTGATAAACAGACGCCTCACAAGTCCACATCTGGCAGCTTCATTAAATAGTACCCGCAAAACACCAGTCTCAACGTCAACAGTGAAGGGACGACTCCGGGATGCTGGACTTCTAGGCAGAGTTCCTCTGTCCAGTGTCTGTGTTCTTTTGCCCATCTTAATATTTTATTTTTATTGGTCAGTCTGAGATATGGCTTTTTCTTTGCAACTCTGCCTAGAAGGCCAGCATCTCAGAGTCGCCTCTTCACTGTTGACGTTGAGACTGGTGTTTTGCAGGTAGTATTTAATTCAGGCAGATGAATTTGTAACTCCCTCCAGTAACCACGAGCACAACGGTTCCTTGATTTTAACTGGCGGCTTTATTCTGTAGTTTAGTCAGAATTATCACCTTCCGTGAGAACTATAAAGTAAATGAAAATACAGTTTAAGCACACTCTTACACCTTCTTGTCTTATGAGTGACTTACTAGCTTGGTATAACTCTGAAGTGCTTACATACATAAACAGTTTAGCCGGAGCTATAACAGTATCAGATTAAACACACGAATAAAGGAAAAAATACCTAATTGGCTGCTTATTACAGAAGGGAGGAAATCAAACTTCACACTTATTATTCCTGGCATGAATTCACGCTTCATCCTAACATACACATATCAACCTTTACGAACTACACCCGGTAACATGAAAACTTAGCTAACATCGCGCGGGAAAGCCTTCACCACCAAAGATGTGTTGCTTCGATAATGATCCCCGTTACAACAGTTATTAGCCACGTAGTTCCACCTGTCTTATCATTTCCCCCGCATAGCGAACACGTAAACAATTCAAACAAAAAAACAACGACATAGATTTACAGATTAATTGTCAGTTACAGAATTACCTGACACATGAAAAAAAGTCACCACCAGGCTGATGGAAACATGAAATGGCGGTACAATTTTATAAATGCAGACATGGTGTGTGCTACGTCATCATGACCAGTCTTTTAGCCGCAAAAGGCCAGTTTGATGGAAACACATATCTGGTGGGAAAATGCGCATATTGTTTTATGCAGATTTTAGAATATTCACATGAAAATCTGTCGCAAATTGGATGGAAACGTAGCTACTGACAGTCACTCAATTAGCCCATCTCAGCAATTCTTGGGGGGATTGATAAATTCTAGTTTAGCCAGCTATCTAAACTTGCAGTAATCATGATCATCGTCGAATTACCGATCAGGGAGCCCCCAGTGATTTTGTTAGTCACTCAGATATAAAAACTTAAAAAACTGCAAAATCTTCTCTCCGCCCCATGGCAAAATGTGTAGAATTGTAGCAAACGTGGTTTAAAACTGCAACATTTTCTCTACGCCCCATGGCAAAATGTGTAGAATTGCAGGAACTTGGCTCTTAAAATGCAATTTTTTCCCTCCGCTGTCAACATCTTTTTTTTTGCTTACGGCCACCTAAAGGCTAGGGCTGGCTCTGACTGCATGTGTGGGCATGGATGTATGTATGCAGACCTGCGAGTTCAGATTTTTTTGTGGCCACCACTGCCCCACCCCCATCAAAGTTGCCCATCCCTGACCTAGACTTTCCAATCTTTTCTGCTCAAAGCTGTTAAAAGCTGTTGTTATCTAGTTATAACATTGTGTTGTCACTATGCTATTGTCAGTGACGTGTGATTGATTATGTGTCACTGAAAGTCATCTGAGGCTGTGCCCGTATCAGCGAAGTGTGACATATTGTGTCTCTATGACTGTAGTGTTCTGTGAGGCGTGCCAGCAGAAGCCCGGTCTGTATGCTAAGGTGTCCGATATGCTACCGGTCAGAGTGGCCTCCTACATGCTCCTGCCCTGCACACTACCTGTGGTATCAGCCTACTCAGTGGGCAAGAGGTAAGACTACATCGTATACCACTACTAGTGCTACCTACCACAAACTAACAAGCCCTCAATGCGGTCACAGTAGCTCAAACAGCAACCAATGACAACACTAATGCAAACAAATCATCTTCTAAAAAGCCCAGAAATAGCCTTTAGCATAACTAGCCTTTAGCATAACTATCCTTTAGCATACAGCAGCCTCATTAGCCCATCACAACAACCAAATAACTACCCTCTGTTCTCACCCAGGTGGTGAGGTTAGGCAACAACACATCCGCCACGCTGGACCTCAACACGGGGGCCCCTGAGGGGTGCGTGCTTAGTCCCTAACGGTACTGCCTGTTCACCTACGACTGGCAGCGCACGACTCCAACACCATCATTAAGTTTGCCGACGATACAATGGTGGTAGTAGACCTGATCACCGATAATGATGTGACAACCTATAGGGAGGAGGTCAGAGACCTGACAGTGTGGTGCCAGGACAACAGCCTCTCCCTCAACGTCAGCAAGACAAAACAGCTGATTGTGGACTACAGGAAGGGGAGGGCTGAGCACGCCCCATCAACATCAATGGGGCTGTAGTGGAGCAGGTCAAGAGCTTCAAGTACTTCGGTGTCCACATCATTAAGGAATTATCATGGTCTACATCACCAACAGAGTTGTGAAGAGGACACGACAATGCCTCTTCCCCCTCAGGAGGCTGAAAAGATTTGTCATGGGCACTCAAATCCTCAAAAAGTTATACAGCTGTACCTTTGAGAGCATCTTGACTGGTTGCATCACTGCTTGGTATGGCAACTGCTTGGCATCCGACCGCAAGGTGTTACAGAGGGTAGTGCGTACGTCCCAGTACACCACTGGGGCCAATCTTCCTGCCATCCAAGACCTCTATACCAGGCAGTCAGAGGAAGGCCCTAAAAATTGAGAGGAGCGCCAGCAGACATAACCAGGTGAGAGACATGGAGTTACTACCACTGGGTTATATTATGGGTGGATGGAGTCTACTTGTAGATTTGGATGTCTGTCATACAGTATGAATAAAGTCTAATGGCCTTGTGTGTTTTTATTTTTGCAGTGATGGTTCCCTGAGGAATTGCATGAGCCTGCCCCCACCCCTGGAAAGTAACGGACACAGGGAGAGAGACTGTCACCTCGCCAGGTTTGCTCGCTCTGCTCTCAACTTCCAAAGCCACTACTGGAACATCCCCACCGCCCCCTCTTCCCACTGCCCCACCAGCCCCCTCACGCCCAGCCCCTCCCCACGACAGATCTGCTTCAGTGTTCATTTTGGCACTCTTTTTTAGATTCATTCTAGTCTGGCATTTTGACAAAAATATCATTAAGTCTTAGTCACATTTTTGTGATTTGAATAAAGATTTAGTCATTGTTAAAATGGCGAAAAGAGAGCCGTTTTAGTCAACTAAATGCCCTTTCATTTTAGTTATATTTTAGTCCACATCACATTTGTATTGCCTCATTAGCCACAAACCACGGTTCCATCCAGAGTTTTTATGGGAGTAAAGTCATATCAAAGATTTTTAGAACTAACCCAAGATGGACCATAACTACTGAGATGGTAGGCTATTCAGGAAATAAATCCAACATGTCGAAGCAGGACTGCATGATTCCAGATACAGTATTTTGATGTGCAACCGAATCCAGCGATTAACTTACCCCATACACAGGGTAAGTTGTGCAAAGAGACCACTTTTTTAGACAAGCTATATTTTAAAAACTTTAATGTTTACATGAATTTTGATTATTTCGACGGATACAAAGCATCCTGAAATATATGTAGATATCTTTGTTAGAAAAAATACAGTGATGCTGAATGTAAAAAATGGCTCAACTTACCCCATTCTCCCCTAAGTGTTTTCAATGTTGCCAAAGTACTGTATTTAAAATATTTGAAAGAAGGCCTATAGGTACATACACTGAGTGCACAAAACATACCCTTTCTATGACAGACTGACCAGGTGAATCCAGGTGAAAGCTATGATCCCTTATTGATGTCACTTGTTAAATCCAGTTTCCCGTGTGTATCAAGAATTGTACACCACCCAGAGGACATTGAGACAAATTGACACAACTGTGGGAAGCATTGGAATCAGCATGTGCCAGCATTCCTGTGGAACGCTTTCGACTCCTTGTAGAGTCCATGCCCGACAAATTGAAGATGTTCTGAGGGCAAAAGGCAGTGCAACTCAATATTAGGAAGGTGTTCCTGTTTTGTACACTATGTGCATAGTATTGCTGTGCGCAGGCCCTGTCATTCTGCCGCCTTAGGCAAGATATATTCTGCTATACCCCCATCGAAACTAGAATAGTCCCAGTAAGCAAAACGTCTAAAAGATGTATTTTCCCAGATGTTGAAGTTATGTTCATTTTCAGTTCTGAATTAAAGTTGAAAAGATGTCTTAAGTCGAGTACATTAGAGTAAAGTAGGGTACAATACAGTACATTATACTTGCACTGTTGTACTCTACTGTACTGAACTACCATTTACTGTACTCTAATGTATTGTACACTGCTGTGCTGTTCAAACTTGTGAAACATAGATGTCTATGATTGGTTCAGATTTGGTCTGGTCTGTAGATGTTGAAATCAAGGCCGGTCCGGACTGCACAAAAAAAAGACGGACAGTCTGGACAGGACCAAAACAAGACATCTGCGTCGGTCCGTGCTTACTGGGGTGTAGCCTACAGTGTGGGCCTGCAATGGAATTTTATGAATGCCCATCCATGTGGTAGGCCCACCGTTTGTACTCGAGGCAGTTGCATTGACTTTATTAGTCCTGATTCCTGTAACTAATCATTTTGGCCATTTAAGCTCTGAACATAATCTATCTTGAGCCTATTTGCAATGAGAATCAATGCGTTTGCACAGCTGGAAATGGAGAAGTATTTAATTTTTCCCTATGATTATCGTCAAAAAATGTACGGATACAAACTTGAAACGACTGATTGTCATGACAATTTAGCCCAAGGGGTAAAACTCCTGGACAGTATCCTAATTTTCCATTCCATATTGTCCATTTTACTTTGATCTGTCCTGTATTTAGGATATTATGTTTGTTAATTAACATGCCATATTTACATCAAAGTGCATTTTTATTTGATTGGGCCCCATTTAGGTTAAACTATTTGATCGGAGAAACGTGCATGATGTGAAGTGTCTGCCTCATGACATTGTCATACATCTCATCTCCAGCCTGTAGGCTACAGAAAAGGCCATATACACTTTCCACCATAGACTATAGACCCTCTTCCAGTACACAACACACTGACGTCACGCAAAGATGCGTGCAACTCTTGGCAGCAGTAAGAAAGCCATGCCATCTGCGACCATTCAACAAAGCCTAGATTAACGTTTTTATTACTTCTAAACAAAATAACTTTTTTTTGCGGTCTCTTACAATGATGTTTTGATTCTTGCTTGAACAGTCACTAAGATTATATTTTTGGTTGTGATCTTTGCAAAATAACTATTTTGGATGCAGCAGTCGTTAGCTAGAATGCTAATGCTCATTGATATAGGCTGTAGCAAAAGCTAGCCAAAGAGCCATTTTAATGGTTGAAGTTGAAGTGTTTTTTAAGAATAATGCAGTTGATTTGCGATGATGATGCAAACATTATATTAAGCAGGACATTCATAAGAGCCTCAGTCAAATTCTAATCCAAAACTAGTGTGAAATGCACTCATAAGCAACATGCAAATAGAGGCTTTTTTTTACGGCAATGTGCAAACACAGAAAGGTGTCTATAGGCTACATGGTTTATGTTATGCCTCGTTTACATCGTGACGTTTTTCAGTACACGGACAAGTGTAGTGTTTGTTACGCTAGATGGAGGAGAGCCGGTCTTTCATCAGAGATCACATTTATTTTGGAAGATTGCAAAATATTACCTTTTCATTCATGGAGAAAAAATGTATGAAATGTATGCATTCACTACTGTAAGTCGCTCTGGATAAGAGCGTCTGCTAAATGACTAAAATGTAAATGTAAATGTAAGACAGGATAAATATATTGTTTCAGGTGATAATAAAACATGTTTGTTACTTTATCCTCAACTTGTTTCTGTAACTTTACAGCAAGTCAAACTAGCTTGCACTGCAGAGTAGCTTGCTAGCTAGCTAAAAGCTAGGCTAGGCTGAAGATAACAATGATGTAGCTTGTGACCTCCACCTAGTAATTATAATCCGAAATCAAATGTCATTACCATGCCAATAAACGGGAGGCAATAGTCACATAATATAATTTTCTTAACAGCCAATGTGTATTATTTAACATTACTATTAAAATAGCACTCACTTATAGGAATGGGTAGTTGTTTACAAGTTGCTAGCTATCCCATAAAGCCATCACCAAAAAACACATATTTCAATCTTCTTGTGGTTTGGTAACTTCCTGTTCTTTGACGGACTCTGTCTCGACTGAAGACCTCTCAAATGTATAAACATTATAAAGCAGCCAATGCAGCATCCGTGCATGACATCCAGCACAACTAAACGGAGTGCTTATGGGCATAGCCATGGGCAAAGGTGCGGGAAGAAAAAAAATAGTATAATAATAAATAAATGTAATACATAAAAATATATAGTGCACTGGGCCTTTACTAGTTCTGTATTAGCGGAGTCCGTGGTGCGGGCAAAAAATAACAATTCGGGTGTGGCTGAAATTGATGAACCCACTCATTTGAAGGGGTGTCCACCTACTTTTGGCCATGCAGTGTATATATAATTTAATTCTCTACTTTAGCATATTTTTTTTATACTGAATGTTATCAGATCTTCAACCAAAACCTAATATTAGACAATGGTAACCTACATTTACATATTTTTTTTTTTTTTTAATTACATTTTAGCAGACACTCTTATCCAGAGCGCCTTACAGTAGTGAACGCATACATTTCATACATTTTTTTTCTTTTTTCATACTGGTCCCCCGTGGGAATCAAACCCACAACCCTGGCATTGCAAACACCATGCTCTACCAACTGAGCCACAGTAAGACGATGACATGCTCACTTAATTTATTTAATAAACAAAGTTATGCAACACCCAATGCCCCTGTGTGAAAAAGTAATTACCCCTTACACTCAATAACTGGTTGTGCCACCTTTAGCTGCAATGACTTCCTGTAGTTGTTGATCAGTTTCTCACGTCACTATGGAGGAAGTTTGGCCCACTCTTCTTGCTGTGTATTGTTGTTTAGTCATTTTCAAATAGACTTGATTGTGTGTTTTGGATCATTGTCTTGCTGCATGACCCAGCTGCGCTTCAGTTTCAGCTCACAGACGGCCTGACATTCTCCTGTAGAATTATCTGATACAGTGCATAATTCATGGGTCCTGAGGCAGCAAAGCATCCACAAACCATCACACTACCACCACCATGCTTGACCGTTGGTATAAGGTTCTTACTGTGGAATGCAGTGTTTGGTTTTTGCCAGGTAAAATGGGACCCATGTCGTCCAAAAAGTTATACTTTTGAATCATCTGTCCATAGAACATTCTTCCAAGTCTTGATGATCATCCAGGTGCTTCCAGGTGCTTTTTAGCAAACTTGAGTCAACATTTTGGATGACATGTGTCCCATTATGCCTGGCGAAAACCAAACACTGCATTCCACCTTCCTCCTGGCTATAAATTGACTAACTACCACTCCTGCCCTACTGGACTATATTACTGTCCCATATGTCTTAACCCCATGTATTGACCCTTTACTATCTCTTGCCTCCCCCACCACCCTCCAGCTCTCATGTCCGCTTCATGTTGGTTTTGTTTTTGTGTGTACTGTCTGTATGCTGTGATGTCTGTATCTCTGTTGTTGATTTTTCTGTTGTTGCTTGTTTATTTCTGTAATGATTTTCTTTTTACACTGTTTGAAAGCGGATATGTGATAAGTACTAATGCCAAAATAACATGCAAAACAAGCAAAAACAAGTATACATATATATATATATATATATATATACAGTACCAGTCAAAAGATTGGACATACCTACTCATTCAAGGGTTTTTCTTTATTTTTACTATTTTCTACATTGTAGAATAATAGTGAAGACATCATAACTATGAAATAAGACATATGGAATCATGTAGTAACCAAAAAAGTGTTAAACAAATACAAATATATTTTAGATTTTAGATTCTTCAAAGTAGCCACCCTTTTCCTTGATGACAGCTTTGCACACTCTTGGCATTCTCTCAACCAGTTTCATGAGGTAGTCACCTGGAATGCATTTCAATTAACAGGTGTGCCTTGTTAAAAGTTAATTTGTGGAATTTCTTTCCTTCTTAATGTGTTTGAGCTAATCAGTTGTGTTGGAGGCAGGGGGAGAGTGGGGGTAGAGATGATGAGAGGAGGGAGGGGGAGAGGAGGTGGAGAGAATCAAGAGGAAAGGGTAAATGGTTAGTCATTTAATCAAAAGGTAAAATGACACCAATGAGGGAAATATTCACAGCCCAAACTAAACCAGTATGTGCTATATTTAGCAAACATTTACCAAACTGTATATCTCTTTCCAAATCTTGTCTTTCTCAATGTCTTTCTTTTAGCGTCTCCTACTGTCTGTGACAGAGACTTGCCCTACAGTAGCCTAGGACAAGAGATTTCACAGCTATGCCAACCTCACACCCCAAATGATCTAGTTGGCTTCCCAGTAGCACTGGGCACTGACCACAATCAAATAAAATAGGAATTTCAAGGTATTCCAGCAGTTTGCTTTACTGGTATTGGCTTCATGTGAGGCTTGTGAAGTAATGACAGGCCACATCATGTCCCACAAAATGAATGCCTGTCTGCCATAACCATGTCTAATACTGGTCATCTCCAGCACCACCCCCAACAATCTCAATTGCGATAAGGGTCTAAAATTATAAAGCCTTCTACTTTCATATCACATCAAAAATAATTGTACAAATGCAAAATATATTTACTGTGCACCGTTTTAAAGAGACATTTCAAAAAGGTTCAACTGCATTATCTCTAGCACCACACCAACATCAACATGGAAATTGCACGTTTCTATGTTTTGTAGTAAAAATGATAGCGGAAGATAACCAACGCCTACTCATAATTGGTTAAAATCACACAATGCACACTGATGTAATTGGAAACACTTATCGTCCTCCAAACTGTTGATTTTACGTGCATTTTACATTTACTGTACTTTACGCCACATGTCTTGATGATGAAATGTTATACTCCGTATACATTCAGTGGCATGATAAGAATATTCCTGGAAAATGTGGTGTAGGTGCAACATAAGACAAAAACATGACAAGGGTTTGAGAGAGAAGACACACCTCTCCAGTGTGCACATTTCCTAAGTAATTTCAAAGCGCCTTCATGACTCAAAGAGTCTTAAACTAGAAGGTGCTTTTTTTGACCTCCTAGCTGTGCCGTCGAGGAACTAGAGCAAGCACACTTGTAGTAGAAGCGCAGAGCCTGAGGTCTGACATCCTGTACAGCATGTTACTATACTGCCACAATGCTCCAATTTAGGCGTTTATCAGTGCCCAAATCAGCCATTTTCAACCCGTATACAGGTATGAGTGTAAAGGGCTACATGCAACAACAAAATATTATTTATAAAAAGCAATCTATTAATATGGTTTTTGAACACTATCATTTCTTTACAAGCATGATTGCTGTATTTTCAGTTTATGGCTTTAGCCAATCAGCATTTTTCAACGAGTTCAAAGCACTTGAATAAATCCAACTGGTATTTACGATTTCTTAACTGGTAAATTCCAACCTCCCACTTGGTTACGAACACAGTATTACAAGACCCAACTCCTAAACCTTAACCAATCTCAATTCCAAACCCTCCCCCCCATGTGCCTGTTAGTTGGCATTGATAGGAGTGTTGAGGAGAGCCTTCTTCCCCGACCTATCTGAAATGGGTGAGGTCATACAAAAACTACACAGTGGACCTTTAAGGCACACTTACAGAGAAAAGAGTCAGGCTTGGCAGTTCAACTCTGCCATTGTGTCAGCATTTTTGTAGTGTTCACATAACAAACCTCACTGAACAGTTACATTGTATTTTTTATGTTTGGGCAAAGATCGCTGGGAAATATGCAAATACTGTCCTGGCGCTAGTCCTTTTTGGCCACTAAACTTGTTTCACATATTTCACTGGCCATTCTGAAGCCTTTCTATTAATTGTCTTCAGGTAAAGATCAAAATAACATCAACACGAGCAGCTGCCATGGGACATTGTCTTTCTAAAGCAACTATAGACCTACACCAGTGGCGGTCGGTGCTGTTTAAGATTAGGGAGGACAGTCATTCATATTCAATTCAATCAGCTCAATGTAACATCCATAGGTTTAGGCTACTACTCTAATTTCCCCTATACCCATCATGAGGTTCCTACAACCTAGCCTACGAATTAAAGTTTATAGCGGAAGTGCACACGTCGAGAGACAAATTGGAGTAATCAAGGTAACAGACAGTAACACATTCCTGCATCTACTGTAACTGATCTACGGTGTAATCATTAGGCCAAACAGTTGCAAGCAAGAGTTTCTATTGGACAAATTCATGTAGATTTATCACCGTTTCATTCCATTTGCTTCCATTTAAGAAACTTTTTTCAACAGAATCGGCCGAGTGAATACACCCCTGATCACCCACACACACATAATAGCCACATACGAACAGCATCATCACTTTGCTCATTGTATAATTCCTTCTCGCATCTATGCGCTCTCCTCTTCTCACCTTTTCCCTTCGCTCGTAGAGTTCAGTGCACAACACAACATCTGTCTGTGACCACGCGAAAAACCTTTCCAAGCCAAACCTTCATACCATAACCGCTAACCGTTACACACAGCCTACATCATTGTCACCATATTAGCTAACATCATAGTTAACATAGCTACTAGAACTAACGCGTTTGTAAACCTGCTACAATCACGCAGTACAGTGTACAGCAAGCAGTTAAGCAGTTACACCGGCAGGACCCGATGGCAATAAATTAATAAAACCGAAAGCTTACCTTGACTTGGAAGAGTTCCAGTGTTGGATAGCCTTAGCCAGCTACTTAGCATAAATAGCATTCCTCTCTGTTTGAGCCAGGTATTTGAGTAGGCTAAATCAGCCAGCTGCATTAGCTAAGTAAGCTAAGTAAGGGAAAGTGAAAAATATACAACAAAATATAGCTACAGGGCCTTCGGAAAGTATTCAGACCCCTTGAATTTTTCCACATTTTGTTACGTTACAGCCTTATTCTAAAATGGATTTAAAAAATAAAAAATCCTCATCAATCTACACACTACCCCATAATGACAAAGCAATGCACTGTAGGTCTCTCTCTCTCTGCTGCTTCTGTTCAAAACTGTTCAACTATTGTCTTTCTCTCTCTTTGAGTCAACTACTCACCACATTTTATGCACTGCAGTGCTAGCTAGCTTGATTAAGCTTTCAATACTAGATTCATTCTCTGATCCTTTGACTGGGTGGACAACATGTCAGTTCATGCTGCAAGAGCTCTGATAGGTTGAAGGACGTCCTCCGGACGTTGTCAAAATTACTGTGTAAGTTTATGGAAGGGGATGAGAACCATGAGCCTCCTAGATTTTGCATGGAAGTCAATGTACCCAGAGGAGGATGGAAAATAGCTGTTCTCTGGCTACACCATGGTGCTACCCCAGAGAGTGCTGTTGAGGCTACTGACCAATGCAAATCAGTGTGTTTTAATCAGTTATTTGGTGACTTCAATATTTTTAGTATAGTTTTATCTAAAAATGATAACTTTTTAATTGTTAACTATTTTTATTTGTATGAAATTTACTGAGTAGGATGATCCTCTCCTCCCTCCACTGATACACCTAGACCCTGCATTCTCAAGCCTACACCATGCTGCATCTCAGGGTAGTGTGGGTGATGCATAGCATCAACACATGCCAATATTGTTAACCTGACTTGGGATATGTGACAATCCATATGTCGCTTCAGCCAATCACATCGTTGCAAATTGATGTAATTGGATGCGCTCATGTGATGCGCGCGCCCCCTCCTCAGCATCAGCATCAGCATCAGCTCCAGTTCGCTCCGGCGGGGTATGCGCGTCCTCACTAGTCTCTGTAGCCGGAAGAGAAATGCCTTCAAGCATACATGAAGCATTCAAGATGATGCAGGTAGGCCTGTTGTTCTTGGAAGATCTAATCAACAGATTAGGTTTTTCAATATACGTGAATGGTATCATGAGCCTATGGAATGCTACGGGTGTTAGCCTATAGGCTCAAATCTGTTAATAATGAAGTTCGACTGGTCACAGTAATAGCAGGCAGGTGAAACAAATATAGATCTGAATAGAATATATTAGAATTGAACAGACATGAATAGAATGCATCGCTCTCATGTGTCACCTGCAGAATGTGGGGGCGTGCCTCCACCTAAAATAAGGCTCAGCCCCCTTATGCGGATTGGCCAGACCTGCCCTGTTCTAGTATCGGGAAGATTATGGCAAGTCAGCGCTCCAGCGATTCTCAATACATAACTGTCTCTTTGTACGTTACACAAGAGGAGTAGGCTGAGTAGTGTGTGCTAGTTTGAGCCGTCCTCTTTCGGGAACTGTTGTTGACATTCAGTAATGAATGGAACTTGTCAATGACTCCAAGGGTAAACATTTTGGAGTGATTATTACAAGCGCATTACCCAAACTTCTAGGTCCTCGCCAAGGATTGTCTACCCGGGATGTTCGACCTAACGAAGGAATGGAATCTGTCGTTTGCCGGCTGCGGGTTCCTGGGGATCTATCACATCGGAGTGGCCAGCTGCCTGTTGGAACAAGCGCCCTACCTCATCAAAGGTGCCACCAAGATTTACGGGGCTTCGGCCGGTGCCCTAACCGCCTCGGTGCTCGCCAGCCAGGCATCCATAGGTAGGCATCCTACACTGGCCCCTTGAGTTCACCACATCCTGTCATCAGCGGAATGCCTGGATGGGGACTTTCACGCAAAAGGGGCAGACTGGTAGCCTAGGCCTCTCGTTCGTGTGTTTAGGCAACTTTAGATTAGCAACTAAATTACCTTTCAATAATAATCACTTGTGGCCTTGATACATGGGGTAAAATGATTTAAACAATGCTTAAAACTTTGCTCTGATGTAATAGATAGGTGGTTATATTGGGGCTCCTTTGTAGCTCAGTATAGAGCATGGCGCTTGTAATGCCAGGGCAGTGGGTTCAATTCCCGGGTCAACACAGACATAAAATGTATTCACACATGACTGTAAGTCTCTTTGGATAAAAGCATCTGCTAAATGGCATGTATTATTTTCATGTAATAAACTACAAATGATGCATAATTACATGGTCAGAGACAAATGCCTGCCTGTGTATAAATATGGTAGCCTACCATTGATAAATACCATATGAGTCAGTTATAGGACTTCTGGATCAGAGGCCTCCCAATGGTACTGATTGATCTCGCTGACTAAGGGAAAACCCAATCACGATTAAGAGCAAATATGCCCCTTTGTGACATAGAACGTGACATAGAAAGCTCTTAGCTGAGTCTCTGTGTGATACCATGCCTCTTTCACTTTCTTTTAAGCCCGATAACCTTATAGTGAAGAGACATAGGACTGGGGCACTTAGTAAGTGTTCCAATTGTGTCCTGTCTAAATGAGAGAGAGAGAGAGAGAGAGAGAGAGAGAGAGAATAATAGAGGGAGACTTACTGAGTGAACAGTCAATAAAGGGGTCATTAAGAGTCAAAGGAAAGTACTGGATTGTTGTGAAAATTGCCTGAAGAAAGAAACAGGTTACCGTTCATGACCTCAGTTTTTATAGGGTTACGTTTTTCACTGTCACCCAGTGACTCCCACGTGTTCCACTGATAAGACTACCTCGGTATTTTCCGAATCACCTGATTTTCTTTACTAGAACTCTGTCCGTGAGCATAAAAGTCTTTAGATCCATTCCATCCAAGTGTAGATAAGATGAACACACATAACTAGCTCAGTACAGGTGCAGGGCAGTAAATAAGGGAAACCGGTGGAGATTTTGTTTTTGTGAGCTACGGTTCACTGTTTAGTTCCGTCGGGAATCAATCTTCCTTTGAATAGAAAACATTATCCAATTCCTCCCAATGGAAGGCCCTAACACAACTAACAGACTGTCTCTCCGTCCCTCCCCTCCTCTAGCTAAGTGCTGTGAGGATGTGATTGAGACGGCCAAGGAGGCCCGGAAACGTAACCTGGGTCCCCTCCACCCCTCCTTCAACCTGGTCAAGGTCATCAGGTCGGGCCTGGAGCGCGACCTGCCCGCCAACGCTCACACACTCGCCTCCGGGAGGCTGTGTGTGTCACTCACTCGCGTGTCTGATGGACAAAACGTCATCGTGTCCGAGTTCAAGTCCAAGGAGGAGCTCATCCAGGTCAGTGTCCTCACTCAACCCACCTGGGCTGCTATTCACAAAACATATCCGAGTAGGAGTACTGATCTAGGATCGGTTTTGCCACTTAAATCATAATGGATTGGAGTTGGGACATGATCGTAGATCAGCACTCCTACTATGAAACACATTGTGAATATGGGCCCTGATGAGAGTTTTTCCATATCCCATACATATCCCAGAAATATTTGTCCTTTCAGCTACTGGCCTTGCCATTGACTGTTTACATTAGTTGTATGAAGTGTAAACTGGGTTGGACTGTGTAACATCTCTCTCTCTGATGTGTCTACAGGCACTGCTGTGTAGCTGTTTCATCCCCATATACTGTGGCCTGATCCCCCCATCCTTCCAAGGAGTGGTAAGTGCCCAAGGCCCTAATGCCTCAACTGCTTTCTTACGTTTCCTTGAACACTGTTTCCTTATTTTCTAAGAAAAATCAGCAAATGTTGGACTGAGTTTATTATGGTCTCGTCTTTAAGATGCCTTTATTGCTCAGGACATAGTCATAAGGAGGCTATAGGTTTAAGTGTTGCACAATGTTTCTGTTCATGTGTATGTCTTGTCTGTCTGTCGGTCTGTGCATACACTCTGGTACTTGTCCATTTGTCAATCTACCTTACCCTAGTAGCTAATCAGCCCGTGGACCATTTTCCTTGGCAGGTCAGTGGTGTATTATATACTTCCAGACTGGCTTCTGGGCTCAGCAGATTGGGACCAGAGTCCAGGGTGGCTCCATTCTAAACTGAGTCACTAGGACATAGGAGCACAGTCCTCCAAAACATCAATCGTCGTAAAGATGGGACCAAGGTGCAGCGGGAATGTGTATGCTCATCTTCTTGTTTATTGAGAAGAAAAACGAAACACTTAATCAAAACAACAACGACGAAAAAACAGTCCTGTGAGACACACAGCTACAAATGGAACAACTACCCACAAAAACCCATGAAAAAAACACCTCTACTAAATAGGACCTTCAATTAGAGGCACCGAGAAACAGCTGCGTCCAATTGAAGGTCAAACCAAAAACTAAGCATAGAAATAGGTAAACTAGACACAGACATAAAAATAGACTAACATAGAACATTGCCCCAAAAAAACCAAAACACATAAAACAAACACCCCCTGTGTCACGTGCTGACCAGCAGATGGAGCTGTTGTAGTAGTTTGGGGGTCAGGACGTGGCAGTCTTGTGTGTGTTCTCTGTGTCTTGTGACTCCTGATCAGGAACAGCTGAGGATCGTTGTTCCTGATTGGGAGTCATATATGTAGGAGTATGTTTGTCACTGGGGGGTTGTGGGGAATTGTGGTGAGCACTGCTTTTTTTGGTTTAGCCTGCTACACTGTCGTAAGTACTGTTCATTGTTTTGTTTATTGTTTTTTCCCAGTGGATACTTTACTTGTTTTGTTAATTAAAGAAACATGAGTGTCCACACTTCCGCTGCGCCTTGGTCTTCCTTTCAAATCCACGATGGATATTGTGACACCCTGCCACGTCCTGACCAAACTACAAAAACAAATAACCCCTTTACTGGTCAGGACGTGACACAACTACCATATATCACTTACCTATTTATGCAGCTTTTTCTCTAGTATATTTCACTGTTATCTGCTCTTGTTATTCTTGAGGGCATAAAGCTGCTATCTGAGCATGTCCCTGGCTCAGTGCCAAAGTATGCATCCATAGAACATATGCAGAACACACTAGATTGTACAATTTTAATTTTATTTTATTTCACCTTTATTTAACCAGGTAGGCAAGTTGAGAACAAGTTCTCATTTACAACTGCGACCTGGCCAAGATAAAGCAAAACAGTTCGACACATATAACAACACAGAGTTACACATGGAGTAAAACAGACATACAGTCAATTATACAGTAGAAAAATAAGTCTATATACAATGTGAGCAAATGAGGTGAGATAAGGCAATAAATAGGCCATGGTAGCAATTAAAACACTGGAATGGTAGATTTGACAGTAGATGAGTGTGCAAAGTAGAAATACTGGGGTGCAAAGGAGCAAAATAAATAAATACAGTAGGGGAAGAGGTAGTTGTTTGGGCTATTTATAGATGGGCTATGTAGAGGTGCAGTGATCTGTGAGCTGCTCTGACAGCTGGTGCTTAAAGCGAGTGAGGGAGATAAGTGTTTCCAGTTTCAGAGATTTTTGCAGTTCGTTCCAGTCATTGGCAGCAGAGAACTGGAAGGAGAGGCGGCCAAAGGAGGAATTGGCTTTGGGGGTGACAAGTGAGATATACCTGCTGGAACGCGTGCTACGGGTGGGTGCAGCTATGGTGACCAGCGAGCAGAGATAAGGGGGGACTTTACCTAGCAGGGTCTTGTAGATGACCTGGAGCCAGTGGGTTTGGCGATGAGTATGAAGCGAGTATATGTAACAGTGTAGGTTCCGTCCCTCTCTTCGCCCCAACCTGGGCTCGAACCAGGGACCCTTGCACACATCAACAACTGACACCCCACGAAGCATCGTTACCCATCGCGCCACAAAAGCCACGGCCCTTGCAACGCAAGGGGAAACCCTACTTCAAGTCTCAGAGCGAGTGACGTCACTGATTGAAATGCTATTAGCGCGCACCACCGCTAACTAACTAGCCATTTCACATCGGTTACATATAGGCTATAGTTAGTGTGTCCTATAGCCGGGTGAGTCAGGTCAGGTTCACAGATAGCTATTTAGATATCCTGTTTAAACTCCTCCACCCCCGCCCGGTCTCTCTCTCTCTCTCTCTCTCTCTCTGGTTGTCTGCTGTACATAGTGTACCATTCTGTCTCGGGTGAAGTACGGGCTCAGAGCCACGTCTACATTGTGACTTAACACATTAACACTCATATCTGTTGTATGCCCTATCTCTCTATATAGATGTATGCTCCATCTCTCTATATAGATGTATTTCCTATCTCTCTATATAGATTTATACCCCATCTCTCTATATAGTTGTATGCACTATCTCTCTATATTTAGTTGTATACCCCATCTCTCTATATACATGTTTGCCCCATCTCTCTCTCTCTATATATATTTGTATGCCCCATCTCTCTATATAGATTTATATCCCATCTCTATATATAGATGTATGCCCCATATATATGTATGCTCCATCTCTCTATATAGATGTATGTCCCATATATAGATGTATGCCCCATCTCTCTATATAGATGTATGCCCCATCTCTCTATATAGATGTATGCCCCATCTCTCTCTATATATGTATGTCCCAGCTCTCTCTATATACGTATGCCCCATCTCTCTATATAAATGTATACCCCATCTCTCTATATAGATGTATGCCCCATCTCTCTATATAGATGTATGCCCTATCTCTCTATATAGATGTATGTCCCATATATATATGTTTGTCCCATATATAGATGTATGCCCTATCTCTCTATATAGATGTATGCCCCATCTCTCTATATATATGTATGCCCCATCTCTCTATATAGATGTATGCCCCATCTCTCTATATAGATGTATGTCCCATCTCTCTATATAGATGTATGTCCCCACTCTCTATATAGATGTATGCCCCATCTCTCTATATAGATGTATGCCCCATCTCTCTCTATATATGTATGTCCCCTCTCTCTATATAGATGTATTCCCTATCTCTCTATATAGATGTATGTCCCATCTCTCTCTATATATGTATGTCCCATATATAGATGTATGACCCATCTCTCTATATAGATGTATGCCCCATCTCTCTATATATATGTATGCCCCATCTCTCTATATAGATGTATGCCCCATCTCTCTCTATATATGTATGTCCCCTCTCTCTATATAGATGTATGCCCTATCTCTCTATATAGATGTATGCCCCATCTCTCTATATATATGTATGTCCCATCTCTCTATATAGATGTATGCCCCATCTCTCTATATAGATGTATGCCCCATCTCTCTTTATAGATGTATGCCCCATCTCTCTATATACATGTATGTCCCATCTCTCTATATAGATGTATGCCCCATCTCTCTATATATGTATGTCCCATCTCTCTATATAGATGTATGCCCCATCTCTCTCTATATATGTATGTCCCCTCTCTCTATATAGATGTATGCCCCATCTCTCTATTTAGATGTATGTCCCATCTCTCTATACAGATGTATGTCCCATATGTAGATGTATGCCCCATCTCTCTATATAGATGTATGCCCCATCTCTCTCTATATATGTATGTCCCCTCTCTCTATATAGATGTATGCCCCATCTCTCTATTTAGATGTATGTCCCATCTCTCTATACAGATGTATGTCCCATATGTAGATGTATGCCCCATCTCTCTATATAGATGTATGCCCCATCTCTCTCTATATATGAATGTCCCATCTCTCTCTATATATGTATGTCCCATCTCTCTATATATATGTATGTCCCATCTCTCTCTGTATATGTATGTCCCATCTCTCTATATAGATGTATGTCCCATCTCTCTATATAGATGTGTGCCCCATCTGTATATAGATATATGTCCCATCTCTCTATATAGATGTATGTCCCATCTCTCTATATAGATGTATGACCCATCTCTCTATATAGATGTGTGCCCCATCTGTATATAGATATATGTCCCATCTCTCTATATAGATGTATGTCCCATCTCTCTATATAGATGTATGACCCATCTCTCTATATAGATGTATGTCCCATCTCCCTATATAGATGTATGTCCCATCTCTCTATATAGATGTATGCCCCATCTCTCTATATAGATGTATGCCCCATCTCTCTATATAGATGTATGTCCCATCTCTCTATATAGATGTATGCCCCATCTCTCTATATAGATGTATAACCCATCTCTCTATATAGATGTATAACCCATCTCTCTATATAGATGTATAACCCATCTCTCTATATAGATGTATGTCCCATCTCTCTATATAGATGTATGTCCCATCTCTCTATATAGATGTATACCCCATCTCTCTATATAGATGTATGTCCCATCTCTCTATATAGATGTATGTCCCATCTCTCTATATAGATGTATAACCCATCTCTCTATATAGATATAAGTCCCATTTCTCTATATAGATGTATAACCCATCTCTCTATATAGATGTATGCCCTATACTAGGCCTATTGTGACAAATAGGTCATGAACAGTCATGAATGGGACATTGTCTTTCAATCATGAATGGATTTTGCGAAGCATATCTGAGTGCATGAAGTTGAACTCTCTAACAGTTGACTGAGCATGCACTTTTTCATAATACTGTACATACTATTTATTTCAAAGTTCCTTGTGAAGGTGATGCGGTTTCATTTAAACTAGATTTCATCACTGGACTACATTCTCGTAACAGTTGGTTTTGACACTCTGATAAAGGAAATATAGTGCATTCTTTGCCCTCAGCCCTGAACTCTCTTTGCCAATCTCACTGCCAAATCGAGTCTTGATCTGGCTTTGGAACTGGCACTGATATATTTTTCCCCCCTCAGATGTTCTAAGCCTTTTACACTGGAAAACTATGAATTCATTTAGAGATATTAGAGGGTAGCATCTGAACTTGAAATGGAACTGCATTGGGTAATTACATAAGACTGGTGTCAAAATGTATTAATTCTCCAAATAGGGATGTCAGATCGTTTGGTCATGAGTTGGCAGTGTGGAGAAGCTGGCTGACGGGAAATCTTGCACTGACACGCCTAATATGCCCTCAAGAGGGGAATGTTTCCTTGAATATGTCGTATTGTATCATATTAGATTTCAGTGATAACCGAGTTGGGTTATAAATCACATATTTCTTAGCAGAAGATAGGCGGAGGAAGTCAACAACAAATATTTTAAATATATAAATAGAGATTTAGAACAGCCGTCGCTGTCAGCCCTGAGACGTCCGCACTACAGTATGCCTGGGGTGTTGTTCTGTGGAGAGGCTGTGGTCCTGGAAATAGTCAAACAGATACGGGTTGTTTATAGATGTTTATAGGTCCTATAATACCCAATTATTCTCATTTTCTCTCTCTCTCCCTCCTCCCTCTCTCCCCCTCTTCTCTCTCCAGCGTTATGTGGATGGGGGGATCAGTGACAACCTTCCACAGTCAGAGCTGAAGAACACCATCAGCATCTCTCCGTTCTCGGGCGAAAGCGACATCTGTCCCCGGGACACCTCCTTCAACTTCCACGAGCTTCGTTTCACCAACACCTCCATCCAGATTAACCTGGGCAACATGTACCGCCTCAGCAAGGCCCTGTTCCCCCCAGAACCCAAGGTAGGACGACCGCTATGACTGCTTACCAATGCGTTATGCATAGCCCCGGGAAGACGTATGAAGTCCTTTATGTAGGCCCTGTCCCCGAAGGTAGGATGGAGGATCATTATGCCCTTTAGTCCCATTCATCAAATGGGTTGTTTATGACTACTTGTAAATAAATGCCTTATGTATGGGTTATGTGTTATGAAATCCTTATTTAGGTACCCTTGAAACATTCTATACATTTCTGTAGGAGAGCGTAGTAGTCTGGTATGGGAGACTGGACCCCTGACCTCCCACAATCCTATTCCCTGATTGTATAACCCCAACTCCCCCATTTCACCCCTACCCTGTCTCCTCTTTGGACTCTGCCTCCTACCCTTATCCCCCATACTTCCTATCTGAACTTTGCCCTCCCCTGTCCCTCCCTAACTCCACAGTGATCAATACTGACAGGACATTATTGGCTTTTGTCCTTGTTGAATTGCATTTCCTGTATTGCTCATTCTTCTTCACTGTCTGGATAATAACATGGGAGTCAACTTTTAGCGTAAGGTGAACTTTGCCCTCTTTAAGGTTGATCTGTGTCTCTTGGTTCAGTATTCGCTGCGTTATTATTGTTGCTGCAATCCAAGATCTGACACTGTCTTTTCCCTCCATGTGTGTCTGGAATGTTGTGTTTTCTGGAATTTGTGGATTATGCCAAATCCCACTGACAGAGCCATGTGCAGAGGCCCTACTTAGAAAAGGAAGTGTGTGTTTCTCTTGACTCTGCCACCTTTGACATAGTGTTTACACATGACATGCACAGACACACACATAGAAAACTCCACCCTACCTTTTCCCTCACGTGTAATAGTGTTGAACCTTCCCTGACTAAATTCACACATACTGTTGGCCATGCCACTGTGACGTTAGCTGTCCAGATACCTCTCTCCCTGTTGCTTTGTTGTTGTAGGAACACAGAATAAGGAGTAGCCAGAGAACAGAGAGAACTCTGCCACGTTGACCTTTAACCCCTAGTCAAACACTTCCTGGATTGTTGTCCATTCACAAATACAGGAGCCTGTTGCATAGGAGGGTTCTGGCTGATACAGTGGGGGGGGAAAAGTATTTGATCCCCTGCTGATTTTGTAAGTTTGCCCACTTACAAAGAAATTATCAGTCTATAATTTTAATGGTAGGTTTATTTGAACAGTGAGAGACAGAATAACAACAAAAAAATCCAGAAAAACGCATGTCAAAAATGTTATAAATTGATTTGCATTTTAATGAGGGAAATAAGTATTTAACCCCTCTGCAAAACATGACTTAGTACTTGGTGGCAAAACCCTTGTTGGCAATCACAGAGGTCAGACGTTTCTTGTAGTTGGCCACCAGGTTTGCACACATCTCAGGAGGGATTTTGTCCCACTCCTCTTTGCAGATCTTCTCCAAGTCATTAAGGTTTCGAGGCTGACGTTTGGCAACTCAAACCTTCAGCTCCCTCCACAGATTTTCTATGGGATTAAGGTCTGGAGACTGGCTAGTCCACTCCAGGACCTTAATGTGCTTTTTCTTGAGCCACTCCTTTGTTGCCTTGGCAGTGTGTTTTGGGTCATTGTCATGCTGGAATACCCATCCACGACCCATTTTCATTGCCCTGGCTGAGGGAAGGAGGTTCTCACCCAAGATTTGACAGTACATGGCCCCGTGAAATGATGCGGTGAAGTTGTCCTGTCCCCTTAGCAGAAAAACACCCCCAAAGCATAATGTTTCCACCTCCATGTTTGACAGCAGAGATGGTGTTCTTGGGGTCATAGGCAGCATTCCTCCTCCTCCAAACACGGCGAGTTGAGTTGATGCCAAAGAGCTCCATTTTGGTCTCATCTGACCACAACACTTTCACCAGTTGTCCTCTGAATCATTCAGATGTTCATTGGCAAACTTCAGACGGGCATGTATATGTATTCTTGAGCAGGGGGAACTTGCGGGCGCTGCAGGATTTCAGTTCTTCACGGCGTAGTGTGTTACCAATTGTTTTCTTGGTGACTATGGTCCCAGCTGCCTTGAGATCATTGACAAGATCCTCCCGTGTAGTTCTGGGCTGATTCCTCACCGTTCTCATGATCATTGCAACTCCACGAGGTGAGATCTTGCATGGAGCCCCAGGCCGAGGGATATTGACAGTTCTTTTGTGTTTCTTCCATTTGAGAATAATCGCACCAAATGTTGTCACCTTCTCACCAAGCTGCTTGGCGATGGTCTTGTAGCTCATTCCAGCCTTGTGTAGGTCTACAATCTTGTCCCTGACATCCTTGGAGAGCTCTTTGGTCTTGGCCATGGTGGAGAGTTTGGAATCTGATTGATTGATTGCTTCTGTGGACAGGTGTCTTTTATACAGGTAACAAGCTGTGTTTAGGAGCACTCCCTTTAAGAGTGTGCTCCTAATCTCAGCTCGTTACCTGTATAAAAGACACCTGGGAGCCAGAAATCTTTCTGATTGAGAGGGGGTCAAATACTTATTTCCCTCATTAAAATGCAAATCAATTTATAACATCTTTGACATGCATTTTTCTCGATATTGTTTTGTTATTCTGTCTCTCACTGTTCAAATAAACCTACCATTAAAATTATAGACTGATCATTTCTTTGTCAGTGGGCAAACGTACAAAATCAGCAGGGGATCAAATACTTTTTTCCCCCACTGTATATGTCATTCCCCTCTGTTTTATGTGGTTATATACAACTGTACTTGTGTAATACGGTTGTTAACTGTCAGCGATAACATGATTGCTAATCAGTCAGTGGCAGTGATAGTTAGAACTAATCACATAATGTGAGATCATGCTCTGTATCGTGTGTGGGTGGGTATATCTGAGTCAAAATGATCCTGTGATATGATTATGAGTATGTCTTATATTTATTCAATCTATCTCTTGCTTATGATCCCCTACCTCAATAGGTATGATCTATGTGTTTTCTTTGACAGGTCATGGCAGAGATATGTCAGAGTGGCTACAAGGACGCCCTTCGCTTTCTTGAGGAGAACCGTGAGTATTACTATGTTGCCTTTGACAGTAGTAGTGGGCTGTGCTAAGATCATAAGCTACTGTGATATACAGTACATGCAGTGAGCATCAATGATGTACAGGGTTCAACATGAAGTATGGAGTAAACCTGCACTTATTTATGGGGTAATAGTTTTGTGTTGTGTTGCAAAGATGATGAATGTATTGTTTATGATGTCAGATCTGCTGAAGCTGGAGTGTCCGACTGCCGGCCCCAACCCATCAGAAGCCATACACACCTGCTGCTGCAAGCCCATCGCCATGGAAACCACTAAGGACTGGATGCTCCGGCGGCTCCGCCTCCTGAGGAAGCGGCACTGGTGGCTGGACGAGCAGATTGTTGACAACCTGCCGACCCAAATCAAAAAAGGTAGATAGGAGGTTAACCTAGACTCGGATCTTTTCGCTCAAAGCTGTTAGAAACTGTTGTTATCTAGTTATAACACTGACATTAACGTTGTGTTGTCACTGCGCTGTTGTCAGTGACGTGTGGTTGTTGTGTGTCTCTGAAAGTCTTCTGAGGCTGTGCCCGTATCAGCGAAGTGTGACATATTGTGTCTCTATGACTGTAGTGTTCTGTGAGGCGTGCCAGCAGAAGCCTGGTCTGTATGCTCAGGTGTCTGAGATGCTACCGGTCAGAGTGGCCTCCTACATGCTCCTGCCCTGCACACTACCTGTGGTGTCAGCCTACTCAGTGGGCAAGAGGTAAGACTACATCCAACTCCACCAGTGCTACCTACCACAAATTAACAAGCCCTCAATGAACTCAATGCGGTCACAGTAGCTCAAACAGCAACCAAGGATGACAACACTAATGCAAACAAATCAGCCACTAAACCCTGAACTAGCCTTTAGCGTAACTCTCCTTTAACATACAGCAGCCAATACCTTCAAACTAGCCCTGACAGCAGCCACTGACAACAAAGTAGTCTTTAAAGCAGTCATTAACCCACATCACCAAAAATAACACTGTGGATGCAAACAAACTAGGAATACAAACAGGTTTCCTACTAAACACAATCAATTTGAATGTGCTGCACAGGGCCGCCACCTAGTGGGCAAGTCAATCCACCACAGGAATTCTTGAGAACATGCCCCCACAGTGGTACATCACAGTACATTGACTCTCTGTTGTCCCTCTCCTGTGCTCCAGGTTTGTGGAGTGGATCCCAGAGGTGCCTGCAGACATGCGTTGGCTAGCTGGGGTGGCTGGGGATGTGGCTGGGAGCGTGTACAGACATGCCTGGAGAGGAGCGCCAGCAGACATAACCAGGTGAGAGACATGGAGTTACTACCACTGGGTTATATTATGGGTGGATGGAGTCTACTTGTAGATTTGGATGTCTGTCATACAGTATGAATAAAGTCTAATGGCCTTGTGTGTTTTTATTTTTGCAGTGATGGTTCCCTGAGGAATTGCATGAGCCTGCCCCCACCCCTGGAAAGTGACAGACACAGGGAGAGAAACGGTCACCTCGCCAGGTTCGCTCTCTCTGCTCTTGACCTCCAAAGCCAATACTGGAACATCCCCACCGCCCCCTCTTCCCACTGCCCCACCAGCCCCCTCACGCCCAGCCCCTCCCCACGACAGATCTGCTTCTTTGTTGGCTCGCAGGACGAGACTGACTGACAGTCCCATCCACCAATGAGAGGACACTGTGACTTTGTTTTAAAAGATGATAGGACAGTCCAGCTCAAGATCCCTCCCACAGGGCCTGTCTATAGGCTATAGGAACTGTGAAGGGTGGTTTGGGATGGACAAAAGATGGTAATGTGATCAAATAGCTTTGAGATCCAGAACTGTTGCTATAGACACACTAATGACTCAATCGTGTCTTTTGATCACTCCACCATCCATATTTTATTCTATTGTACACATTGGAAAACAATTTACCAGCTCACCACCAAAGACCTCTGCAAGTGAATTATTTTTTGGAATTACACATTTTGTAACTAACTATGTCTAGTTTTTCCAGATAACTTGTTGTCACTACAACTCTACTTACCTAACTACCTACCTATAGGAAGGAGCTATAGGATGACCGGCTCATTGTAATGGCTGGAATAGAATGTATGGAACGATATCGAACACATCAAACATATGGAAACCATGTTTGACTTCGTTCCATGAATTCCATTCCAGCCAATATAATGAGCCTGTCGTCATAAAGCTCCTCCCACCAGCCTCCTTTGTTACTGTCGTGGAATATGGCCTCAAAAATATAACACTCTTACAAGAACTTGTGAATTCAATGTAGGCTTTAATACAAAGTAGCAAAGCCGAGCTGGTCCGCAGAACAACTGACTTCCCTCAGCACTGGCTTTGCTTTTATACACACAGCATATGGGTACATCCCATATGTAAATGAAGTTACTAGCCTTAGTCCTTCTGCCACCATTATCTTTTAGTCCGAGTTCTTTGCTTGTTTACACCCAGTAACGCCCATCTCTGCTTCTGGTTAGGTTATAATGGTGTCAGGGCCCCTTATGTCATACAAAAAATAATACATTTATTGTATACTTATATTTCACCTGTTGGTCATTTTACTACCATCCTCCTTCCTGTGTCCTTCTGACATTAGTATGTCTGACTGTCATAAATGTACTTATGGCCCTGACTTAACGCATCCCTTAGTTATGGCCAGCTGCCATAAATGTACTTATAGCCTCAGCTAATGTATGTCCAGATGCAACCAATGTACTCATAGCCTCAGCTAATGTATGTCCAGATGCAACCAGTGTAATCATTGTTCTTGTGTTTCCTTAACATAGCATTTGTACCTAGTTACATTACATTAACATAGCAGTTTCACCTATCTACATTACATGAACTCCCACACTACCTACCTACCGACAGTACACAAGAGGTTGGTAGCACCTTAATTGGGGGGATGGGCTCGTGGTAATGGCTGGAGCGGAATTAGTGGAATGGTATGAAATACATCAAACACGTGGTTTCCATGTATTTGGTGCCATTCCATTATTATGAGCTGTCCTTCCCTCAGCAGCCTCCTTTGCTACAGTACCTACCTACTTGTGTTCAGTTAGATGTAGAATTCATTCCTCATTCCTAACGGACTGTTGACTTGAGTTGACGTTGACTTCCTTGACTATAAGCTGTGTGTTTTCCTGACTACTATTAGACAGGACCCTTGAACTAACTATGAACTATTTTGATGAGCTGTTATGTCAAGAAAATTGAGTTACAAAACCATGATGCATCTGCAAAAATCATTCTGAGGACTAAGATATCTAGTTTTTGGGAAAGCTTCTTATTTTAAATACATTTGACATTTCTGCCAGAATTTTGTACATTTTTACAGCAAATTCTCTTTATGAAAATCCATTCGGATTAAATTCTCGGGTCATTTTTATTTTTTTTATCTTTAGAAAAACTAATTTATATAAATAAAACACAAAATATTTGCTGTAGTTTGTCCATACATCATAAAAATTGTATACTAGTCTAGGTTCACATTAAACTATACTATTTATAATTAAAGTTCAAGTAACAGACACATCTCAACATCAACTGTTCAGAGGAGACTGCATGAGTCAGGCCTTCATGGTCGAGTTGCGGGAAAGAAACCACTACTAAAGGACACCAATAAGAAGAAATTTGCTTGGGCCAAGAAACACGAGCAATGGACATTAGACCGGTGGAAATCTGTCCTTCGATCGGATGAGTCCAAATTTGAGATTTTTGGTTCCAACCGCTGTGTCTTTGTGAGACGCAGAATAGGTGAACAGATGATCTCTGCATATGTGGTTCCCACCATGAAGCATGGAGGAGGAGGTGTGATAGTGCTTTGCTGGTGACATTGTCAGTGTTTTATTTAGAATTCAAGGCACACTTAACCAGCATTGCTACCACAGCATTCTACAGCGATACACCATCCCATCTGGTTTGCGCTTAGTGGGACTATCATTTGTTTTTCAACAGGACAATGACCCAAAACACACCTCCAGGCTGTGTAAGGGCTATTTGACCAGGAAGGAGAGTGATGGAGTGCTGCATCAGATGACCTGGCCTCCACAATCACATGACCTCAACTCAATTGAGATGGTTTGGGATGAGATGGACCACAGATTGAAGGAAAAGCAGCCAAGTGCTCAGCATATGTGGGAACTCCTTCAAGACTGTTGGAAAAGCATTCCAGGTGACTACCTCATTAAGCTGGTTGAGAGAATGCCAAGAGTTTGCAAAGCTGTCAAGGCAAAGGTTGGCTACTTTGAAGAATCTAAAATATTTCATATATTTTGATTTGTTTAACACTTTTTGCTTAAATCAAATCAAAATCAAATCAAATCAAATTTATTTATATAGCCCTTCGTACATCAGCTGAAATCTCAAAGTGCTGTACAGAAACCCAGCCTAAAACCCCAAACAGCAAGCAATGCATGTGAAAGAAGCACGGTGGCTGGGAAAAACTCCCTAGGAAAAACTCCTGAGAAAGGCCAAAAACCTAGGAAGAAACCTAGAGAGGAACCAGGCTATGAGGGGTGGCCAGTCCTCTTCTGGCTGTGCCGGGTGGATATTATAACAGAACATGGTCAAGATGTTAAAATGTTCGTAAATGACCAGCATGGTCAAATAATAATAATCATAGTAATTGTCGAGGGTGCAACAAGCACGTCCGGTGAAACAGGTCAGGGTTCCGTAGCCGCAGGCAGAACAGTTGAAACTGGAGCAGCAGCATGGCCAGGTGGACTGGGGACAGCAAGGAGTCATCATGCCAGGTAGTCCTGAGGCATGGTCCTAGGGCTCAGGTCCTCCGAGAGAAAGAAAGAAAGAGAGAAGAGAGAATTAGAGAGAGCATATTTACATTCACACAGGACACCGGATAAGACAAGAGAATACTCCAGATGTAACAGACTGACCCTAGCCCCCCGACACATAAACTACTGCAGCATAAATACTGGAGGCTGAGACAGGAGGGATCAGAAGACACTGTGGCCCCATCCGATGATACCCCCGGACAGGGCCAAACAGGCAGGATATAACCCCACCCACTTTGCCAAAGCACAGCCCCCACACCACTAGAGGGATATCTACAACCACCAACTTACCGTCCGAAGACAAGGCCGAGTATAGCCCACAAAGATCTCCGCCACGGCACAACCCAAGGGGGGGGCGCCAACCCAGACAGGAAGACCACGTCAGTGGCTCAACCTACTCAAGTGACGCACCCCTCCCATGGACGGCATGGAAGAACACCAGTAAGTCAGTGACTCAGCCCCTGTAAAAGGGTTAGAGGCAGAGAATCCCAGTGGGAAGAGGGGAACCGACAAGGCAGAGACAGCAAGGGCGGTTCGTTGCTCCAGCCTTTCCGTTCACCTTCACACTCCTGGGCCAGACTATACTTAATCATAGGACCTACTGAAGAGATAAGTCTTCACTAAAGACTTAAAGGTTGAGACTGAGTCTGCGTCTCTCACATGGGTAGGCAGACCATTCCATAAAAATGGAGCTCTATAGGAGAAAGCCCTACCTCCAGCCGTTTGCTTAGAAATTCTAGGGACAATTAGGAGGCCTGCGTCTTGTGACCGTAGCATACGTGTAGGTATGTACGGCAGGACCAAATCGGAAAGATAGGTAGGAGCAAGCCCATGTAATGCTTTGTAGGTTAGCAGTAAAACCTTGAAATCAGCCCTTGCCTTAACAGGAAGCCAGTGTAGGGAGGCTAGCACTGGAGTAATATGATCAAATTTTTTGGTTCTAGTCAGGATTCTAGCAGCCGTATTTAGCACTAACTGAAGTTTGTTTAGTGCTTTATCCGGGTAGCCGGAAAGTAGAGCATTGCAGTAGTCGAGCCTAGAAGTAACAAAAGCATGGATTAATTTTTCTGCGTCATTTTTGGACAGAAAGTTTCTGATTTTTGCAATGTTACGTAGATGGAAAAAAGCTGTCCTTGAAGCAGTCTTGATATGTTCTTCAAAAGAGAGATCAGGGTCCAGAGTAACGCCGAGGTCCTTCACAGTTTTATTTGAGACGACTGTACAACCATCCAGATTAATTGTCAGATTCAACAGAAGATCTCTTTGTTTCTTGGGACCTAGGACAAGCATCTCTGTTTTGTCCGAGTTTAAAAGTAGAAAATTTGCAGCCATCCACTTCCTTACTACATGATACTACATGATTCCATGTGTTATTTCATAGTTTTGATGTCTTCACTATTATTCTACAATGTAGAAAATAGTAGAAATAAAGAAAAACCCCTGAATGAGTAGGTGTGTCCAAACTTTTGACTGGTACTGTATGTGTAACACTGAAAACCTCTGCCTACTTGTTCCTTTACTGTTGTTATTGCTCAGTTGGCCCTTGTTTTAATAACAAAGCACAAGAATGTTTTTTATGATGTGACATTCTGTGTTTAAATATACTGTAACTGTTAAAATCCTATTGTGGTGCCTCATCATTATGGAAACTGTTGTAGTAGGCTCAAGGGTGTGGGGTTTCCACGCCACCAAGTTCAATAACAAAACAGGCAACAGTAGCACAAATAGAACGCAAATGGGAAGTTTATTAAGGGTTTTGGTACACTGCGGAAGAGGGGGAAATGCACCAATCACCTCACAGTCCACAAGCCGTTCTCGTTGTCCGTTCCGTTTTCCAGGGGTAATCCTTACACTCGGGTCCTTAGCCAATCCAGTCCGGTACAGAAGGTCACAATGGGTAATCACACCGCTATTGCTATTGCTATTGCTATTGCTATTGCTATTGCTATTGCTATTGCTATTGCTATTGCTATTGCTATTGCTATTGCTATTGCTATTGCTATTGCTATTGCTATTGCTATTGCTATTGCTATTGCTATTGCTTCACTCCTCCTCTGCCCCTTTGTGCAGGCTGCTCCCTCCTTTATCCCCAAGCACTCCCTGGTTTAACGAACTACAGCTTCGCCTCGTTGGGGCAGGAAGTCCATATAAGGCTCGGGGGTGGAACCAGCGAACTGCCAGATATCTCCCCTCAATAACCACTCCCCTCACCTCTCCCTGCCGTCTGCCACACTGTGTGTAATAAGGGTTTTCAATGTTGCCACAGTATGTACTGTATATTGTTGTACTCTCTGTGGAAGTGAAAACTGAAAACATTGGGTCAATTGCAACCAACATTGAGCACCGTCTCAACATGAGGTGATCTCTCATTAAACAATCAATATGCGCTAAGATCACCCCAACACTGATCTCAATTACAACCACTATTGGCCACCATATTACCACTCCCTAAAGCTGTGTTTACTTTAAGTCCTGGTTGCTGACAACATTTTGCAAGACTATTTAGCCCTCTGGTGAGTATTATCTTCGGTATAAATTAAACCTTACAATTGAGCAGACTAAGCACAGATTTAACTATTTTAAAAATCTTTCCATACAAATTGTTTGGATTCGGGCTAAACTTTGAACATTGCGATATTAAATACATGATAGATCAGAAGCCTAGAATATAAGGAGTGAAAGAGACTGGGATTTATGTCAGAAGGTAATGGGTCTCTGTAGAAGGACAGATGGCCTTGGAATGTGCTGGGTGGACTGGAGGAGATCACAGGACAGCTATAGGGGAAGCGGATGGACATCTGTGGATTAGAGAAAGGAGGGGTTGAGGTCAGGAGGTCAGGTCAGATCCCCTGAAGGGAGTAATATGGGTTTATTATCCTATTACCCTCTTCCTGTCGAACCGTAAAATGTACGGATTGGAGAGAAGGAGGATTGTCCAAAGTGGGGTATATATACTTGAGATGGTGAGAAAATGTTTTTGTCTGAATTACAGCTGTATCGACTCTTTGGGAAGAATTAACCTTGGTTAAGCTTCTCTAGTGTCCGTGAGTTATTTACTCTGAAAAAATAAGAACCTAACAAATTGAAATGAGGTTTTTCCTCGTTTAACACAGAGAATATCCTGTGGCAGTTTACTCTACACATGTTATGAATGTAAAACGTGTCTTAATAGAGTGTCCACATCTAAAACTGGTAACTTAATCAAGCCAATCATGATTGAGTTTATATAATCTATGTTTTCATTAAACTATAGTCTAATCAAGGTAGGTCAAATTACAAATTTGACATACTAATGTGACATTCTAATGTGGCCCAAACATAGACATCTATAATGTTATCACAACACAAGGCGAGACCCAGATGCAGACACAGGAGGCAGATGGTTTGAGCTCTGGTATTTATTATAATCCAAGGTATAGACAAAAGGCAGGTCGGGGACAGGCAAGCGTTCATAACGGTACCCCTCGAGGTCAGGGGCAGGCAGGCGGGCTCAGAGTCAGGACAGGCAAGGGTCAAAACCAGGAGGACGAGAAAAAGAGAGACTGGGGAAAACAGGAGCTGAGAGAAAAACGCTGGTTGACTTGGCAAACAAGACCAACTGGCATAGACAGACAAAAAACACAGGCATAAATACCCAGGGGATAAGTGGGGAAGATGAGCGACACCTGGAGGGGGGTCGAGACAAGCACAAGGACAGGTGAAACAGATCAGGGTGTGACAGTACCCCCCCCCCCCTCTCTAGGGGTGCCACCTGGCGTCCTACCTGGGTGCATACCTGGTTGACCGGGGTGCTGGCGGTGGAAGTCGGCGATGAGGGCTGGGTCCAGGATGTCTCTAGCGGGGACCCAGCACCTCTCCTCCGGGCCATAACCCTCCCAGTCAACCAGGTGTTGGAAACCCCTGCCCCGCGGTCGAACATGCGGGAGGTGTCTCACCGTGTATGCCGGGTGGCCATCGATGACATGGGGCGGAGGGGTGGGCCTGGAAACAGAAGAAAGGGCTGTGAGACATGAGCTTAATCCTAGACACATGGAACGTAGGGTGAATACGGAGTGTACGGGGTAACGAAAGATGAACAGCAGTGGAACTAAGGACTCTAGAGATGGGGAAAGGGCCAATGAAATGGGGGGAAAGTTTGTGGGACTCCACCCGAAGAGGCAGGTCCCGTGTGGATAGCCATACCCTCTACCCAATGAGATAGCGAGGAGCTGGAGTCTGGCGGCATTCTGCTTGTTGACGATACCTGGAGTTGGTCTTGAGAAGCGCCACCCGGGCTCTTCTCCAGGTACACCGACAGAGACGGACGAACATCTGAGCCGAGGGTATTTGTATTTATTTATTATGGCTCCCCATTAGCTGCCAAAGCAGCAGCTACTCTTCCTGGGTCCGGGAAGAGCGGAGGCTGATACCCCATGGAGCACTCGAAAGGGGAGAGTCCCGTGGCCGAACAGGGAAGAGTGTTCTGGGCATACTCCACCTAGACCAGTTGTCGGCTCAAGGTAGTGGGGTTGGTCGAGACGAGGCATCTTAAGGTTGTTTCCAGGTCTTTGTTTGCTCGCTCCGACTGGCCGTTGGATTGGGGATGGAATCCGGAGGACTGCACCATAAGCTGGGCCGTCTCTTTGGCAGAGAGTAGTTTGGGGAGAGGGATGAAATGAAAAACCATTCCACTATTGTCAGAATGACAGTGTTTCCATCAGATGGAGGGAGCCCACTGACAAAGTCCAGGGAGATATGGGACCAGGAACGATGAGGGACAGGTAGTGGCTGATGGAGGCTGGACAGGGGCTTGCTGCGGAGTCTTATTCTGAGCACAAACGGCGCATGCGGCGATGAAGGCAGAGGCGTCAGGAACCATTGTGGGCCACCAGAAACGTTGTCGGAGGAATGCCAGGGTTCGACGGGAACCTAGATGACAGGTAAGCCTGGAGGAATGAGCCCATTCCAGGACCCGGGACCGGACTGAATTAGGGATGAACAATCGGTTAGCCAAGCCCCCTCCAGGGGCAGGCTTGGAACATTGTGCCTTGCGAACCAAGGTCTCAATACCCCAGCCCACAGAAGCCGCAAGGCATGAGGTAGGGAGGATGGTCTCAGAGTCAGAGGATGTGGCAGCGGGACTGTATAGGCGAGAGAGGGCGTCAGATTTAACATTCTTGGACCCTGGGCGATAGGAAATAGTGAAGTTGGACCTGGTGAATAACAGAGCCCACCGGGCCTGTCTGGAGTTAAGGCGCTTGGCTGTGCGGAGATATTCCAAATTCTTGTGGTCGTCCAAACCAGAAACGGAAGTTCTGCTTCTTCCAGCCAATGTCTCCACTCCTCCAGTGCCATCTTGACCACCAGGAGTTCTCGGTTACCCACGTCGTAGTTTCTTTCTGCAGAGTTGAGACGATGGGACAGGGAGCACAGAGATGGAGATTTTGGTCCTGGGCGGATTGCTGGGACAGGATAGCCCCCACTCCAACGTCAGAAGCATCGACCTCAACCACAAACTGATGGATGGACGAGGATGGGGGCTGTAGTGAACCGATGCTTCAGGTCCACAAAGGATCTGTCAATAGCTGGGGACCATGTGAACGGTACCTTGGGAGAGGTGAGTGCACAGAGAGGGGGCCGCCAGGGTGCTGTAGCCTCGAATGAAACGGTGGTAGAAATTGGCAAACCCCAGGAAACATTGTAGCTCCACCCTGGACCTAGGTTGGGTCCAATCCACTACCGCTTTCACCTTTTCCGGGTCCATCTGGACATGTCCTTCAGCGATGACATAGCCCAGAAAGGAGAGGGTAGAACGATGGAACTTAAGTATATTTCAGGAATTATATTTACTTTTGATACTTATTAACCCCTTTGAGACCCGTTCCAGATGGCCTCAGGCCAGAAGTTCATTGATCAAAGCCGTTAACCCCTCACTACCCCCCTTTATTGCCAACAGAGAGACCAGACTTTTATTCTGTACATGCTTCCTTTTAAAGTCATCATTGGCCTCATAGTGAAATCCCTGAGTGGTTCCCTTCCTCTCCGGCAACTGAGTTAGAAAGGACGCCTGTATCTTTGTTGTAACTGGGTGTATTCATACCCCATCCAAAGTGTAATCAATAACTAAACCATGCTCATATGGATACTCAGTGTCTGCTTTTTACATTTTTTGTGTTCTACCAATAGGTGCCCTTTTTTGCGAGGTGTTGGAAAACCTACCTGGTCTTTGGTTAAATCTGTGCTTTGAAATTCACTGCTCGACTGAGGGACCTTACAGATAATTGTAAACTCAGCAAAAAAGAAACGTCCTCTCACTGTCAACTGCGTTTATTTTCAACAAGCTTAACATGTGTAAATATTTATATGAACATAACAAGATTCAACAACTGAGACATAAACAGAACAAGTTCCACAGACATGTGACTGACAGAAATGGAATAATGTGTCAGTAAACAAAGGGGTGGGTCAAAATCAAAAGTAACAGTCAATATCTGGTGTGGCCACCAGCTGCATTAAGTACTGCAGTGCATCTCCTCCTCGTGGACTGCACCAGATTTGCCAGTTCTTGCTGTGAGATGTTACCCCACTCTTCCACCATGACACCTGCAGGCTCCATTACATTTCTGGGGGGAATGGTCCTAGCCCTCACCCTCCGATCCAAAAGGTATCAGACGTGTTCAATGGGATTGAGATCCGGGCTCTTCGCTGGCCATGGCAGTACACTGACATTCCTGTCTTGCAGGAAATCACGCACAGAATGAGCAGTATGGCTGTTGGCATTGTCATGCTGGAGGGACATGTCAGGATGAGCCTGCAGGAAGGGTACCACATGAGGGAGGAGGATGTCTTCCCTGTAACGCACAGCGTTGAGATTGCCTGCAATGACAACAAGCTCAGTCCGATGATGCTGTGACACACCACCCCAGACCATGATGAACCCTCCACCTCCAAATCGATCCCGCTCCAGAGTACAGGCCTCGGTGTAACGCTCATTCCTTCGACCATAAACGCGAATCCAACCATCACCCCTGGTGAGACACAACCGCGACTCGTCAGCCAAGAGCACTTTTTGCCAGTCTGGTCCAGCGACGGTGGGTTTGTGCCCATAGGCGACATTGTTGCCGATGATGTCTGGTGAGGACCTGCCTTACAACAGGCCTACCAGCCCTCAGTCCAGCCTCTCTCAGCCTATTGCGGACAGTCTGAGCACTGATGGAGGGATTGTGCGTTCCCGGTGAAACTTGGGTAGTTGTTGTTGCCATCCTGTACCTGTCCCGCAACTGTGATGTTCGCATGTATCGATCCTGTGCAGGAGTTGTTACACGTGGTCTGCCACTGCGAGGACTATCAGCGATAAGGTAGTCATTCAAAAATCATATTAAACACTGACTTCTTAAGCACATTTTTACTCCTGATCTTTAGGCTTGCCATAACAAAGTGGTTGTATACTTGAATACCATCTCCTGGTTATCTGCACAGGATGTTTTAACCCCGACCCGGCATAGTTTCCCAGATGCCAGGAAGAAGAGACAATGAGATATTGTTCTAAACTCCTCCAGGCTCTCTCTATCTCGGGTCACACACACACCACATCATGTCAATGGAATGCCAGCTTTAGGTTTTTATCCCCAAGTCATTGTCAGCTCAAACTATCTCTAGCAAAACCCATTTTCCTTGACCATACACCCAGACTTACTCGCTGGAAGCTAGAGTGGATACCATTTCTTTACAGAAGCATAGAATTATACAGAACAGAAATGTCTTCCTATTTTTGTTAACTATTAATATCAAAGAAATCTATCACACCCCTCAGTGCTGTTGATGTTTGTCACATTAGGGACAGGCAGTCATAAGATATGGGCCCTGGTGAGGTGAACCATGGCTTTAGACACTGGTGTGTGTGTGGAGGAAATTACTTAATTACATACTATGCTGTTTTTTTCTTGAATAATTGTCCATTGTTATTTGATAGTATTTTTTACTGATACAAACTTGTCTTGTCTGACTTAGTCATCAATCTGAGCATACAGATTTATGAGCCATTTGGGTGCGACTGCAATATGTGACCTCTGTGTTTACAATCTGCAGGAATTTAGCTATGTTGGAATTGCAGGGAGGAACAGAGAATGGTGGCGATATTAGCTATCTTGATCTGCACAAATGAGCTAAATTACTTTTTACAACTCTGTTCCCCGGCCCTGTTTCTGCACATATGCTAACTGTCACACAGATAAGAGTATGTACTTTCTGTAAAAGGAGAGAGTCAGCTCTGTTCATTGGGCTTTTCAACTCTGAACTATTTGAGTGATTGTTGAATTGCTCCATTTTTGCAAAAATAATCAACAGTCTCTCTCTTCTTTTGGTTAGAATTTCCACCACCAATGTCAGCCAAAGGCAACAGACTCAGAGAGCACCATAATGCCTATACACATCCAGTCAAAACATCACATTATGAAGTGAACACAATGAACACAGCAGTTAGATCAGCTTGATAAATGAAGAAGTGCGTTGACTAGGCCTATTTGTTGAAAAAGGGTGCATACATACGTGCATGTGTGTGTGTGTGTGTCTCCCAGGTGGTGTGTAAGTACCTGGAGGATCCGGTGCTGTTTGAGACGAAGGAGGTGGGGATGGTGAAGTTTGATATCTGCTACATACTGCTGCTGCGCTCAGTTCAGCCTCTACGCCTACAACGTTTTCTGGCTGCGCTTCGCCAACAGGTTAGACACAAACACACACACGCTTCCCATCAACTGCTGCAGAAAGTGGAGCATCCTTGCAACACTTGTTTGTACAAGTTCCAGTCATGCTGGCGTTCACCAAAAAATACTGGTCTATTCTGGGTTTCTTTCTTTTCATAGGAAACCAATAAATCCCATTTTATTTATCACGTGCCGAATACAACTGGTGTCGACTTTACAGGGAACTGCTTGTTTACGAACCTTTCCCAACGATGTGGAGTAAAAAATTAAAATACTAAATGAAATGCTAACTAACACAATATACACACGAATGGAGCTACATACAGGGAGTACCAGTACCAGATCAATGTGGAGCTACATACAGGGAGTACCAGTACCAGATCAATGAGGAGCTACATACAGGGAGTACCAGTACCAGATCAATGTGGAGCTACATACAGGGAGTACCAGTACCAGATCAATGTGGAGCTATATACAGGGAGTACCAGTACCAGATCAATGTGGAGCTATATACAGGGAGTACCAGTACCAGATCAATGTGGAGCTATATACAGGGAGTACCAGTACCAGATCAATGTGGAGCTATATACAGGGAGTACCAGTACCAGATCAATGTGGAGCTACATACAGGGAGTACCAGTACCAGATCAATGTGGAGCTATATACAGGGAGTATCAGTACCAGATCAATGTGGAGCTACATACAGGGAGTACCAGTACCAGATCAATGTGGAGCTACATACAGGGAGTACCAGTACCAGATCAATGTGGAGCTATATACAGGGAGTACCAGTACCAGATCAATGTGGAGCTATATACAGGGAGTACCAGTACCAGATCAATGTGGAGCCATATACAGGGAGTACCAGTACCAGATCAATGTGGAGCTATATACAGGGAGTACCAGTACGAGATCAATGTGGAGCTACATACAGGGAGTACCAGTACCAGATCAATGTGGAGCTACATACAGGGAGTACCAGTACCAGATCAATGTGGAGCTATATACAGGGAGTACCAGTACCAGATCAATGTGGAGCTACATACAGGGAGTACCAGTACCAGATCAATGTGGAGCTACATACAGGGAGTACCAGTACCAGATCAATGTGGAGCTACATACAGGGAGTACCAGTACCAGATCAATGTGGAGCTATATACAGGGAGTACCAGTACCAGATCAATGTGGAGCTACATACAGGGAGTACCAGTACCAGATCAATGTGGAGCTACATACAGGGAGTACCAGATCAATGTGGAGCTATATACAGGGAGTACCAGTACCAGATCAATGTGGAGCTACATACAGGGAGTACCAGTACCAGATCAATGTGGAGCTATATACAGGGAGTACCAGTACCAGATCAATGTGGAGCTATATACAGGGAGTACCAGTACCAGATCAATGTGGAGCTACATACAGGGAGTACCAGTACCAGATCAATGTGGAGCTATATACAGGGAGTACCAGTACCAGATCAATGTGGAGCTATATACAGGGAGTACCAGTACCAGATCAATGTGGAGCTACATACAGGGAGTACCAGTACCAGATCAATGTGGAGCTATATACAGGGAGTATCAGTACCAGATCAATGTGGAGCTACATACAGGGAGTACCAGTACCAGATCAATGTGGAGCTACATACAGGGAGTACCAGTACCAGATCAATGTGGAGCTATATACAGGGAGTACCAGTACCAGATCAATGTGGAGCTATATACAGGGAGTACCAGTACCAGATCAATGTGGAGCCATATACAGGGAGTACCAGTACCAGATCAATGTGGAGCTATATACAGGGAGTACCAGTACCAGATCAATGTGGAGCTACATACAGGGAGTACCAGTACCAGATCAATGTGGAGCTACATACAGGGAGTACCAGTACCAGATCAATGTGGTACCCCTCGAGGTCAGGGGCAGGCAGGCGGGCTCAGAGTCAGGACAGGCAAGGGTCAAAACCAGGAGGACGAGAAAAAGAGAGACTGGGGAAAACAGGAGCTGAGAGAAAAACGCTGGTTGACTTGGCAAACAAGACCAACTGGCATAGACAGACAAAAAACACAGGCATAAATACCCAGGGGATAAGTGGGGAAGATGAGCGACACCAGGAGGGGGGTCGAGACAAGCACAAGGACAGGTGAAACAGATCAGGGTGTGACAGTACCCCCCCCCCCCCTCTAGGGGTGTCACCTGGCGTCCTACCTGGGTGCATACCTGGTTGACCGGGGTGCTGGCGGTGGAAGTCGGCGATGAGGGCTGGGTCCAGGATGTCTCTAGCGGGGACCCAGCACCTCTTCTCCGGGCCATAACCCTCCCAGTCAACCAGGTGTTGGAAACCCCTGCCCCGCGGTCGAACATGCGGGAGGTGTCTCACCGTGTATGCCGGGTGGCCATCGATGACATGGGGCGGAGGGGTGGGCCTGGAAACAGAAGAAAGGGCTGTGAGACATGAGCTTAGGAAGCAGGAGTATAACTATCTTAGCTAGAACATTTGAGAAGTGAAACCAGCTCCCTTGCTAACCACAGTTCCCCCTTTCTATCGACATGCTCCACTCACAAGACTGCGTATAGATCCTCCCTGTTTGTAGCTCTTCTGTTAGAATGGGTGAGGACAGTTAAGAAAATATTTACCAAATAAACTAAAGTAATAAATAGAGTACAAGAAAATAACTTGAATTTCTGCATAAATTGGTCATAAGATTTGATCTGATCGTCATCTAGGTCACAACAATAGACAAACACAGTCTGCTTAAACTAATAACACACAAACAATTATATGTTTAATGTCTTTATTGAACACACCGTGTAAACATTCACAGTGCAGGGTGGGAAAAGTATGTGGACCCTTGGATTTAACAACTGATTGACCCTCCTTTGGCAGCAATAACCTCAACCAAACATTTTCTGTAGTTGCGGATCAGACCTGCACAACGGTCTGGAGGAATTTTGGGCCATTCCTCTTTACAAAATTGTTTCAGTTCAGCAATATTCTTGGATTGTCTGGTGTGAACTGCTCTCTTGAGGTCATGCCACAGCATCTCAATCGGGTTGCGGTCAGGACTCTGACTGGGCCCTCCAGAAGGCGTATTTTCTTCTGTTGAAGCCATTCTGTTGTTGATTTACTTCTGTATTTTTGTTGTCCTGTTGCATCACCCAACTTCTGTTGAGCTTCAATTGGAGGACAGATCCTAACATTCTCCTGCAAAATGTCTTGATAAACTTGGGAATTCATTTTTCCGTCAATGATAGCAAGCAGTCCAGGCCCTGAGGCAGCAAAGCAGCCCCAAACCATGATGCTCCCGCCACCATACTTTACAGTTGGGATGAGGTTTTGATGTTGGTGTGCTGTACCTTTTTCTCCACACATGGTGTTGTGTTTTCATTCCAAATAACTCAACTTTAGTTTCATCTGTCCACAGAATATTTTGCATCCAGGTGCACTTTTGCGAACTTCAGATGTGCAGCAATGTTTTTTTTGGACAGCAGTGGCTTCTTCCACGATGTCCATCCACGAACACCATTCTTGTTTAGTGTTTTACGTGTCGTAGACTCGTCAACAATGATGTTACCATGTTCCAGAGATTTCTGTAAGTCTTTAGCTGACACTCTAGGATTTTTCTTAACCTCAATGAGCATTCTGCGCTGTGCTCTCCAATCTCATCTCATTGATTGGACTCCAGCTTAGCTGACTCCTGACTCCAATTAGCTTTTGGAGAAGTCGTTAGCATAGCGTTCACATACTTTTTCCAACCTACACTTTGAATGTTTATATATATTCAACATAGACAAGAAAACACAATCATTTGTGTGTTATTAGTTTAAGCACACTGTTTGCCTTTTGGTGTGACTTAAATGAAGATCAGATCAAATTTGATGACAAATTTATGCAGAAATCCAGGTAATTCCAAAGGGTTCACATACTTTTCTTGCCACTGTAACACAATAAAATAATAAAAACGAGGCTATATATAAAGGGTACCGGTACTGAGTCAGTGTGCAGGGGTACAGGTTAGTTGAGGTCATTTGTACATGTAGGTAGGGGTGAAGTGTGTTTACATAGATAATAAACAGTGCATATCAGCAGTGTACAAAACAAATGGTGGGGGGGGGGGGGGGTCAATGTAAATAGTCCGGTAGCTATTTGATTAAGCTGTTAAGGAGCCTTTTGGTCTTAGACTTGGCTCTCCGGTACCACTTACCGTGCGGTAGCAGAGAAAACAGTCTTTGACTTGGGTGACTGGAGTCTCTGACAATTTTATGGGCTTTCCTCTGACACCGCCTATTATATAGGTCCTAGATGGCAGGAAGCTAGGCCCCACAGATGTACTGGGCCGTACGCACTACCCTCTGTAGCGCCTTACGGTCAGATCCCGAGCAGTTGCCATACCAGGCAGTGATGCAGCCGGTCAGGATGCTCTCGATGGTGCAGCTGTAGAACTTTTTGAGGATCTGGGGACCATTGCCAAATCTTTTCAGTCTACTGAGGGGGGAAAAGGTTTTGTTGTGTCCTCATCATATCTGTCTTGGTGTGTTTGGACCATGATCGTTTGTTGGTGATGTGGACACCAAGGAACATGAAACTCTCGCCCCGCTCCTCTACAGCCCCGTCGATGTTAATGGGAGCCTGTTCAACCCGCCTTTTCCTGTAGTCCACAATCAGCTCCTTTGTCTTGCTCACATTGAGGGAGAGGTTGTCATCCTGGCACCACACTGCCAGTTCTCTGACCTCCTCCTCTCTATAAACCGTCTCATCGTTGTTGGTGATCAGGCCTACCACTGTTGTGTCGTCAGCAAACTTAATGATGGTGTTGGAGTTGTGTTTATACGCCCCTGGTCTCATCTCTGTTCTACACAGGCCTTTCTTTCTGGACCACTTTGATGACTACCAGAAGTACTTCACTGTCATGAACTATGCAGAGGGGGTCCAGCTCAAACAGGTAATGAAGCCAAAGCAAACCCCTGCATACATCAAAAGCAGACTAAGCTAACCGACTGAAAAGGACAAACACATGCACACACAAAAAAGTAAACAATCACTTGTCAAAGAAAACAAACACAAGGCAACAACACAAAAACACACACTCAGCTACAAGAAACACACATCACCTGAATTAATTCCCTAAATCTGATACTGTGTGCCCCAGGTTCACTACGATGAATTCATACCCATGAGAACCATGAAAAGCAGTATCCTCAATATTCACGGAAAGAGGTTGAGGTAAACGCACGCTTTTAATGCTTCACTTGTCTGTCTGTATGTGTGAGTTCTGCTGGGTGGACACTACACGACTTTCAAAATCCTAACATCACCTCTCACATTAAACGACTGTCTGTCTTGTATTTTCTTTGGTGTTGCCAACGTAGTGGTGCGCACACTAAACGATGTGGCAGAGACGGGGGTCACACACTACAAGAATCTTCACTTGGTCATGAGGATTGTCGATACCACGCTGTCTCGCAAAAACAATGATGTGATTTAACGTGGCTACAACGAGCTGTGGCTCAAAGCAGCCTCATAAACGTTTTCAGTCACACATTCACGGTTGCCATACAGAGTTGAAATGTCTAGCCAACATTTTGAATAACATTGCTTGTGAACATTAGAGCTGTAACGATTTGACACTTTGGCTTTGGTTAAAGGCATATACAAACGCATTCTAGTAGTAGTCATGGCTCTTGCTCAAGAGTCTACACATTCTGGGTGATGTGAAACAACGTCATCACCTCACTGGCTTCTTCTCTGGGGAGCTCTCATTGGCTTGCTGATCACCATTCTTAAAAATTGGCGTTGCCCATCTCACGTTACAGGAGCATTGCAGATTTTGTGCCGATAAAATCAAACGTGTTTGAAAATATCGGGACGTCCGGGACTGCTCAAAGACTAGATCGGTAGCCCTCAGATTGCGTCTTTGACCTGCTCACGTTAAATGAGCGTCGGTGACGGCCGTGCGCCGCGAGTAGGCAGCAACATGGGGATTTTGTCTCCCATCTCAAAACATGTTTAGGACAGATAGATCGTGCGGTGTACACCTGGCTATACTTCGGAAAAGTAATATATGGTAATACATTTAACAAAGTAACACATTATTACTTTGCGCTACTTTCATGAAAAAAATCTAGATCTCACTCGTTTGTTTGACTGTCAGAGAGAACAAGGCGAGATGCTCGTGCGCTACCAAAGATAAGCTACTTACTCAATCAAAATGTATTTGTCACATACTTCGTTGATAACGGATAGACTAACTGTGAAATTCTATCCTACGGGTCCTTTTCCAACAATGCGGAGTTAAAGATAAGATCAAATTAAAATATACAAGCTTGGCACACCTGTATTTGGGGAGTTTCTCCCATTCTTCTCTGCAGATCCTCTCAAGTTCTGTCAGGTTGGATGGGGAGCGTTGCTGCACAGCTAGTTTCAGGTCTCTCCAGAGATGTTCAATCAAGTTCAAATCCGGGCTCTGGCTGGGCCACTCATTTTCACACCCTGATCTGTTTCACCTGTATTTGTGATTGTCTCCACCCCCCTCCAGGTGTCGCCCATATTCCCCATTATCCCCTGTATATTTATACCTTGTGTTCTCTGTTTGTCTGTTGCCAGTTTGTCTTGTTTGTCAAGTCAACCAGCGTTTTTTCGTCTCAGCTCCTGCTTCTCCCCAGTCTCTCTTTTTCTCGCCCTCCTGGTTTTGAACACTCTGCCTGCCCCTGAGCCTGCCTGCCGACCTGTACCTTTGCCCCACCTCTGGATTACCAACCTCTGCCTGACCCGACCCTGAGCCTGCCTGCCGTCCTGTACCTTTCCCCCACTATTCTGGTTATCGACCCCTGCCTGCCTTGACCTGTTGTTTGCCGGCCCTGTTGCCGTAATAAACTTCAAACCTGATACGTCAAGGACTTTGAGTCTTGTCCTGAAGCCACTCCTGCATTGTCTTGGCTGTGTGTTTAGGGTCATTGTCCTCTTGAAAAGTGAACCTGCGCCCCAGTCTGAGGTCCTGATTTCTCTGTATTTTGCTCTGTTCATCTTTGCCTCGATCCTGTCTAGTCTCCCAGTCCCTGCCGCTGAAAAACATCCCCACAGCATGATGCTGCAACCACCATGGTTCACCGTAGGGATGGTGCCAGGTTTCCTCCAGATGTGATGCTTGGCATTCAGGCCAAAGAGTTCAATCTTCGTTTCATCACACCAGAGAATCTTGTTTTTCATGGTCTGAGAGTCCTTTAGGTGCATTTTGGCAAACTCCAAGTGGGCTGTCATGTGCCTTTTACTGAGGAGTGGCTTCCGTCTGGCCACTACCATAAAGGCTTGATTGGTGGAGTGCTGCAGAGATGGTTGTCCTTCTGGAAGGTTCTCCCATCTCCACAGAGGAACTCTAGAGCTCTGTCAGAGTGACCATCGGGTTCTAGGTCACCTCTCTGACCATGGCCCTTCTCCCCCGATTGCTCAGTTTGGCTGGGCGTCTAGCTCTAGGAAGAGTCTTGGTGGTTCCAAACGTCTTCCATTTAAGAATGATGGAGGCCACTGTGTTCTTGGGGACCTTCAATGCTGCAGAAATGTTTTGGTACCCTTCCCCAGATCTGTGCCTCGACACAATCCTGTCTCGGATCATCTACCGACAATTCCTTCAACCTCATGGCTTGGTTTTTGCTCTGACATGCACTTACAAGTGTGGGACCTTATATAGACATTTGTGTGCCTTTCCAAATCATGTCTAATCAATTGAATTTACCACAGGTGGACTCCAATCATGTTATAGAAACATCTCAAGGATGATTAATGGAATCAGAATGCACCTTAGCTCAATTTCAAGTGTCATAGCAAAGGGTCTGAATACTTATGTAAATAAGGACTTTCTGTTTTCTATTTTTAATACATTTGCAAAAATTCTAAAAACATGTTTTTGCTTTGTCATTATGGGGTATTGTTTGTAGATTGCTGAGGAATTTGTTTTATTTTTTATTTTTAAAGTCTAAATACTTTCCTAAGGTAATGTATAGGTAGGGGTAAAGTGACTAGGCATCAGGATAGATAATAGACAGTAGCAGCAGTGTATGTGGTGAGTGTGTGACTATGCAGTACTGCTAACTCAGGTTTGATGATCACTAGTTTCCCCTTTCATCTGTGGCGCTGCTTTCCTGTGCTAGTCTACAAGTGCTGCGCTGTACAGTATATGGGATGCTTAATTAGCCATATTTACTGATAGATTGTACATTTTTGCTTTAGTGTGATTTAAGTTAAAGTGGATTGAGGCTTTAAGCCTTTGGGATGTTTTGATGTGTAAAGTCATAGTACAAGAAGAGAAGGGTTGCTGCATATTAGTGAGCATGTTTGGGGAAGTGTACCCCCTGTGACCGGAGACTCGGAATATGCTATCTGTGTCAAAGGGTGAGTGTAGCTGGTGCATAGGAGTCAGGCGCAGGAGAGCAGAGATAATTGGACAAAGCACTTTACTAGGCAATAGGGGCACAGAACGCAACCGCGTCACAAACAAATGCCCAACGAACAAATGAGGCAGCACAAAGTACAAAACCCAAGTACAAAGTACAGGCTGCCACAACGCACGGGTAATAAAACAAACCTAGCGCAAACCAGCCGGAAGCGTGCCGACCTCAACAATAAACAATTTCACACACAGACTTGGGGAACAGAGGGTTAAATACACAACAAGTAATGAGAAAAATGTAAACCAGGTGTGTGGGAAAACAAGACAAAACAAATGGAAAATGAAAAGTGTATCGGCGATGGCTAGAAGACCGGTGACGTCGACCGCCGAACGCCGCCCGAACAGGGAGCGGGACCGACTTCGGTGGAAGTCGTGACAATCTGATTTATTCACCCAACTGGATGCTTCAGCTGAATAGCATAACGTAAGTCACACAAGCATATTCAATGAGCATACGAAACATTTAAGAACACATGCTCTTTCCATGACAGACTGACCAGGTGAATCCAGCTGAAAGCTATGATCCCTTATTGATGTCACTTGTTAAATCCACTTCAATCAGTGTAGATGAAGGGGAGGAGACTGTTTAACCTCTAGGGGCTAGGGAGCAGTATTTTCACGGCTGGATGAAAAATGTACCCAATTTAAACAGGTTACTACTCTGGCCCAGAAAATAGAATATGCATATTATTAGTAGATTTGGATAGAAAACGCTCTGAAGTTTCTAAAACTGTTTGAATGGTGTCTCTAAGTATAACAGAACTCATATGGCAGGCAAAAACCTGAGAAAAAATCCAAGCAGGAAATGAAAATCTTGTGGCTGTACTATTTTCAAGTCATTGCCAATAAAACACACAGTATCAAAGGATTCATTTTTCACTTCCTATGGCTTCCACTAGATGTCAACAGTCTTTATAAAGTTGTTTGAAGCGTCTATGATGAACAGAGACCGGATGAGAAGGAAGGGAAGTTGATGTCCCTGGGATGTCGTCACTTCATTATTGCGCGTTCATGCGCGTATATAATTTTTTTAAACTTTTCGTCGTGACTTTTCCCTCCCGCGCCCTACATTTTGAGTAGCCTACTGAACACGCTAACAACACGGAACAACATGGAGTTATTTGGACATAAATTATGAACTTCATCGAAAAAAAACAACATTTGTTGTGGACCTGGGATTCCTGGAAGTGCCTTCTGATGAAGATTATTAAAGGGAATATTTCTAATGTTATTTATGATTTTAGATGATTCCAACATGGCGGCTATCTGTATTGCGTAGTGTATTTTTCTGAGCAGAGTGCTCAGATTATTGCAAAGTGTGCTTTCCAAGTAAATGTATTTTGAAATCTGTCAATGCGGTTGCATTCAGGAGATGTTAATCTATAATTCTTTGAATAACAGTTTAATACTTTAACCACCTTTTATAATGAGGGGCGGGGGGGCACACAGTCCGGAACCTCCTGAGACGGCCCACAGTCCGGAACCTCCTGCGACGGCCCACAGTCCAGAACCTCCTGCGACAGCCCACAGTCCGGAACCTCCTGCGACGGCCCACAGTCCGGAACCTCCTGCGACGGCCCACAGTCCGGAACTTCCTGCGGAACCTCGGACTGTGGGCCATCTCAGGAGGTTCCGGACTGTGTGCCGTCTCAGGAGGTTCCGATGGCCCACAGTCCGGCCCACAGTCCGTCGCAGGAGGTTCCGGACTGTGGGCCTCAGAGCAGTGGGCAGCTGGGAGGAGGTGCTCTTATTCTCCGTGGACTTTACAGTGTCCCAGAACTTTTTTGAGTTGGTACTACAGGATGCAAATTTCTGTTTGAAAAATCTAGCCTTAGCTTTCCTAACTGCCTGTGTATATTTGTTCCTAACTTCCCTGAAAAGTTGCATATCAGTTGTTATTGTTTTTGTTCTCTCTCTACTCCCATCTATCTCTGTCCCTCTATCCCTTATCTCCACCTCTCCCTCTCTCATCTTTCTCTGTCTGCCTACTCCCTTTGTTTCTGAGACTAGCCAGTTCAAGGCCAGACCAGCTGTCCTCCTGTTCCCACTGTGTATACATGGTAACTGTGATAGATTGTACTGCCGTTGTAAGGAAAGGAGGGGGAGCAGCGGAGGACCAGCAGCAGCTGCATAAAACTGTAAGATGTGTGTAGGCTTAAGGTTGTTACTCTGTATTTTTTGGTCCCTACATTTACAGACCTAAAACTCATGTATGGCTACTGGTCTTGTTGAGAATAATATGTTTTTTCAAGGTGTGGAAAATGCTGGATAAAAGGATAAAGCATATTTAAAAGGATATTTAAATAATGTTAATAGACTCACACATGCATGTGGGGAGACACTCGTCCCTCGGAAGGTCTGTACCAATCTGCTGAAGAACTGAAGGACAAACCTCTCATTATATACTCATCTTATCTCTATAAGCTCTCCAATTGCTTAGGCCCTGGTCAAAACATCTCCACCCTCTGGGTCAGAGTAAACTATAATTTGAACGTGTTTATCGCTGAATTACAGCTGTCGGCCTTAGCCTCAGAAAGGTCACCTAGGATACCAAATTCTGCTTTTTGATGGTTACTCCTAATGTCAGGAGGGGGAGTAGCGGAGGACCAGCAGCAGCTAGGTAAACTTTTGTGGACATAAAGAATTTACGACCTAACAGGCTAGGAGGGTGAGAGTGCAGTTGGTTAGTTGTCTTCTGTTATTTCAAATGTGGTCCTGTGTGGTTCCGTTGGTAGAGCATGGCGCTTGGAATGCCAAGGGTTATGGGTTCGACATCTGCTGGGGCCACGCGTAAAAGGTATGCACGCCTGACTAAGTCGCTTTGGATAAAAGTGTCTGCTAAATAGCATATGTTGTAATCTCAAATCTGTCATAGATAGATTGGATGGTTTAACAGGTGATTAGTGATATATAACACAGATACTGATCCTAAAGCGATTTAGTTTCACTAATCTGCGAACACCTCAGTGTGTAGGAAAACTGCTATGTATCTTAGTGGGAGTTTCCTGTAGTGATAGTTTCCCCCAGGGGATGGGTACAATGGCACTGTTCAGTTATAAATCAATAGTGATACGTTGCAGAGTCTTACCATTGTATACTAAAGCCCATATACTTAATCAAATTTCTCACACTTAGTTTGTATTTCTTAATTTCTCACAAACCTCATTTTAGTTTGTATTATATAATAAGTTCCATTTAAATGTGATCCATTATTAACCCCTGCTAATAACATCCAGTGTATGATCTAACCCTCTTTGATCTGTTCCTGGATCAGGTGAACGTGTGATGAAGTTTCAGATCCTGGAGGTGAACTTCAGTCCAGACTTCACCCTGGCTTTGTTGGAGAATTTCCAGTACTATGGGGATTTTCCAGTACCTAGACTGTTCTTCCAGAAATAATGAGCAGAATCAACATAGGGTTACTTAATAGACATATGTAAGCAGAATAAAGGCTGAGCCCAGGTGAATGTACAGAGCTGGATCAACATGGAGTTAATCACTAGACATGTAAAAAGAAAACGTAAGCTGAAATGTGTACCTTAGTTAATTAATATAGGCACCACAAGCCATGTATCTGTAGTAAGAAGATATTTTAGTACTAATCAAATAATATTAGACATACACTTATGTTGGGAACCGTGTGATGTGCATGTATTATGTTGGTGTGCGACGGGTTTTGTATCCACTTTTGTTATTTTGTACATTTTGGTTTTTGGAGTTTTATCAGCATTTATTAAACAACTCCATTTTACCAAGTTCGTTCTCCTGCGCCTGACTTCCCTGCCACCAACACGCACCCATTACAGCAGTTGAAAAGGCCCATTTGGAAAATGTGTATTTCCTCTTTCTAGTAGGAATTGATCATGAGTAATGGTCTGGACCAGAGGTGCCAAATACATTTTGCCACGTGGGCCACATTCGTTCTCCACCGAGGTCTGGAGGATCGCACTTAAAATGCATTATATTTCCTCGCCATCAACATTTGAAAATAAATTGTTTTTAAATCACTTTTGGAATGTTCTATGCTCAATGACTGTCTAGATTTTGTTTCGATGACTGTGTGCAAACTGGAAAGAGTGAAGAGACTATAAATGTAGGTTCATTATCATTTATACACAGTTTTGATTTCACTTTAGTCAATTTAAATGTATAATGAGTTTTTCCCTGAATGTTTATTTTTCTTTACATTATTCAAACCTCCCGCGGGACGGACTGAAGGGGCTCGCGGGATGGATCTGGGCCGCAGGCCGTAGATTTGACACGATAGTCTAGACGGATACACACTGATCTCTCACACACACACCCCCACCCAGGGTAAAGTAGGTAGGCCCAGAGTAGGGGTGGTAAGGGGAGTGGGAAGAAGAAAGAGGTTGAGAAGGTGATCTAGAAGGAGAGCAAGAGGAAAGGCAAGTTTTCGACGATTCAGTACAAAACAATGGAAGAGGTCGACCACTGCACTTCCTGCTGGAGAGGACCGCTGATCAGGCAGTCTCTGTCTCACACACACACTTAAGCCCTTCACTCCTACATATCTGTTTCCTGTAACAGGGAGAGAGAGTGAAGTAAAGGCCTTGCACTGTTCTGCTCTGTGGCTTCTCTCTGTCTCGATCCTTCTCCAACTTCCAAGGAACACTGGTTTCATTTGTACATTTTCTGAATGGTATTAAACCTCATGGAAATGTTGAATGAACTGGCAGAGTGTGGTGTATTGCTATTATTTTGTCTGAAGAGCCATTCATATTTATGGGTGATTGATACAGACTGATGGGTTGCAGTGTTGTAAAAAATTAGCTAGAGTAATCGAAAAAACTGTTAAGCGTTCACCCAGGGTTTATTCAGTAATGACCTGCGCAGGGGAGACCTTTTCTGGACTTTCTTAGACACATCCATTTTAGCTTATATAGGCAAGGAACATCTGGTTTAGTTCCGTATTCTCTTTTCTGCAGAGTTCTCTTGGCAAGCTTATCTATTATATATTGCCACATTTCATACTCCCCTTCCTCAAATCCTGATTTGTCTGGTTCTAGTTCAACTTGGATAATAGCTAGCACACAGTACAGTTGTCTAACACAATTGTCATTAAGCTTATTTTATTTTCCTTCTGTGAGCATATGTTACATTGATCAACTCCAGAAATTAATGTATATGTAGATGGAGTAGGACCACACTAGCGTGTCTAGAGACAAATACGTGTATTAGTTTCCCTTAGACTATAGGGGATTTTCCAGTCCATGTGTTATGCATCTTAGAAGTAGTAAGCAGAATCAATATAGACTTAAAAGGAAAAAACATTATGTGTGTCTGGGTCATTATGCCTAAGGGAAGCCATTACCCAATCCAATGAGGACCATTAGACATGCACTCTGAAGCCATTACCCAACCCTATAGGCAGCATTAGACATGCACCTGCATTAGGAGTGTATGTCTGTATTTAAAAAAAAAACATTGCTATGGTTATGCCACCAATATAATCTATGCCCTGAAGTCTGTGCCAATAAGAGGAGGGGAAACCAAGTTAAGATGGGCGTAAACAAGTTATAAGTGTCGTGGAAATATTCACTCAAAAATATTTTTCAGATACCGGGACTTGTGAATTCCAATAGACTTCATTACAAAGTAACAAGCCGAGCTGGCCCATGGACCTACTGACTTTCCAGCCTCGGCACACACCTTTTATACAGTTTTCATCCTTACTTCACTGTTACGGCTGTGTACGGGAGGCGAAGTCAGGTGCAGGAGAGCAGAGTAGATTTAACAGGTGCACTTTTATTCCGGTCAAGAAATAGGCACAAAATGACATCAAAGTGCCCAAAAGAAAACACGGAACATGTACAAAAGTATAGCACGTGAACATCGCACATAACAATAAACAATTACACACAAAGACATGGAGGGGAACAGAGGACTAAATACATGCAGTGTGATTAGATCATGAAAACCAGGTGTGTATGGAAACAAGACAAAACAAATAGAAATATGAAAAATGGAGCGGCGATGGCTAGAAAGCTGGTGACGTCGATCACCGAACACCACCAGAACAAGGAGAGGAGCCGACTTCGGTGGAAGTCGTGACAATACCCCCCTTGACGCGCGGCTCCAGTGGCGCGCCGACACCGGCCCCGGAGTCGACCCGGAGGGCGAGGCGCAGGGCGATCCGGCCGGCACTGTGAAACTCCCGTGGCAGTTCGGGGTCCAGAATATCCGCAACCAGGACCCAGCACCGCTACTCCTCTCCTCCGGACAGTACCCCTCCCACTCCACGAGGTACTGAAGGCCCCCCGCCCGACACCTCGAATCCAGGATGGAGCGAACGGAGTACGCCGGGGCCCCCTCGATATCCAGAGGGGGCGGAGGAACCTCCCGCACCTCAGATTCCTGGAGCGAACCAGCCACCACCGGCCTGAGGAGAGACACATGGAACGAGGGGTTAACCTCTCTGGGCCAGTGGAACGCTTGCGTCCCACCTACTCAACAGCCAGTGTAATCCCGTGGCGCGATATTCAAATACCTTAGAAATGCTATTACTTCAATTTCTCAAACATATCACTAATTTACACCATTTTAAAGACAAGACTCTCGTTAATCTAACCACACTGTCCGATTTCAAAAAGGCTTTACAACGAAAGCAAAACATTAGATTATGTCAGCAGAGTACCCAGCCAGAAATAATCAGACACCCATTTTTCAAACTAGCATATACTGTCACATAAACCCAAACCACAGCTAAATGCAGCACTAACCTTTGATGATCTTCATCAGATGACAATCCTAGGACATTATGTTATACAATACATGCATGTTTTGTTCAATCAAGTTCATATTTATATCAAAAACCAGCTTTTTACATTAGCATGTGACTAGCATGTGACTAGCATTCCCACCGAACACTTCCGGTGAATTTACTAAATTACTCACGATAAACGTTCACAAAAAGCATAACAATCATTTTAAGAATTATAGATACAGAACTCCTTTATGCACTCGCTATGTCCGATTTTAAAATAGCTTTTCGGTGAAAGCACATTTTGCAATATTCTGAGTAGATAGCCCGGTCATCACAGGGCTAGCTATTTTGACACCCACCAAGTGTGGTACTCACCTAACTCCGATTTACTATTAGAAAAGTTTGATTACCTTTGCTGTTCTTTGTCAGAATGCACTCCCAGGACTTCTACTTCAATAACAAATGTTGGTTTGGTTACAAATAATCCATAGTTATATCCAAATAGCGGCGTTTTGTTCGTGCGTTCAAGACACTATCCGAAGGGTAAAGAAGTGTGACGCGCCCGACGCGTTTCGTGACAAAAAAATTCAAAATATTCCATTACCGTACTTTGAAGCATGTCAAACGCTGTTTAAAATCAATTTTTATGCTATTTTTCTCGTAAAAAAGCGATAATATTCAGACTGGGAGTCGTTGTTTTCGTTCAAAGAGAGAGAAAGTAAACATGGTGTCGGCTCGTGCACGCGCCTCCAGTCTCATTGTCCTCAGATCGACCATTATCCAAATGCGCTAATGTTTTTCAGCCATGGCTTGCAAAGCCACCATTCATCGTTCTGGCGCCTTCTGAGAGCCTATGGGAGCGTTAGAAAATGTCACGTTATGCCAGAGATCCCCTGTTTTGGTTAGAGATGATCAAGAAGGCCAATAAATAGTCAGAGAGAGCGCTTCCTGTTTGGAATCTTCTCAGGTTTTGGCCTGCCAAATGAGTTCTGTTATACTCACAGACACCATTCAAACAGTTTTAGAAACTTTAGGGTGTTTTCTATCCAAATCAAACAATTAAATGCATATTCTAGTTACTGGGCAGGAGTAGTAACCAGATTAAATCGGGTACGTTTTTTATCCGGCCGTGCAAATACTGCCCCTTATCCCCAACAGGTTAATCAGAGGGAAGCTGTAATCTGTAACACACCTCGTTCACCCTCCTCAGGACTTTGAATGACCCCACAAACTGCGGACCCAGCTTCCGGCAGGGCAGGCGGAGGGGCAGGTTTCGGGTCGAGAGCCAGACCCGGTCCCCCGGTGCGAACACCATGGTCTCACTGCGGTGACGGTCCGCACTGGTCTTTTGGCAAAGCGCGATATGCTGGAGGTGAACATGGACGGCCTCCCATGTCTCCTCCGCATGCCTGAACCAGTCATCCACCGCAGGAGCCTCGGTCTGACCCTGATGCCATGGTGCCAGACCCGGCTGGTACCCCAATACGCACTGAAAGGGGGACAGGTTAGTGGAGGAGTGGCGAAGCGAGTTCTGCGCCATCTCGGCCCAGGGCACGAATGCCGCCCACTACCCCGGCCGGTCCTGGCAATAGGACTGCAGAAACCTGCCCACATCCTGGTTGACTCTGTCTACCTGCCCGTTACTCTCGGGGTGAAAACCCAAGGTAAGGCTGATCGAGACCCCCAGACGTTCCATGAATGCCTTCCAGACTCTCGACGTGAACTGGGGACCCCGATCAGACACTATATACTCAGGCACTCCGTAGTGCCGGAAGACGTGAGTAAACAGGGCTTCCACAGTCTGTAGGGCCGTAGGAAGACCGGGCAGAGGGAGGAGACGACAGGACTTAGAGAAATGATCCACAACGACCAGGATCATAGTGTTTCCCTGTGAAAGAGGTAGATTGGTTAAGAAATCCACAGACAGATGTGACCAAGGTTGTTGTGGAACGGGTAACCTCTGGGCAGGTGTCTCGGAGCCTTACATAGGGCACACACCGAGCAGGATGAAACATAAACCCTCACGTCCTTAGCCAAGGTGGGCCACCAGTACTTCCCCGTCAGACAGCGCACCGTCCGACCGATCCCCGGATAACCAGAGGAGGGTGACATGTGGGCCCAATAGATCAGCTGGTCACGGACAGCAGACGGAACGTACATACGCCTGACGGGACACTGGAGGGGAGTGGGCTCTGTACGCAACGCCTGCTCAATGTCCCCGTCCAGCTCCCACATGACCGGCGCTACCAGGCAAGAGGCCGGGAGTATGGGAGTGGGATCAGTGGGCCGCTCCTCTGTGTCATACAGCCGGGACAGTGCGTCTGCCTTCTTATTCTGGGAACCTGGTCTGTAGGACAGGGTAAACACAAAACGGGTAAAGAACATGGCCCATCTTGCCTGATGAGGATTCAGTCTCCTCGCTGCCCGGATGTACTCCAGGTTGCGGTGGTCAGTCCAGATGAGGAAAGGGTGTTTAGCCCCCTCAAGCCAATGTCTCCACGCCTTCAATGCTTTAACCACAGCCAACAGCTTACGGTCCCCCACATCATAGTTACGCTCCGCTTGGCTGAGCTTCTTCGAGAAGAAAGCACAGGGGCGGAGTTTCGGTGGCGTACCCGAGCGCTGTGAGAGCACGGCTCCTATCCCAGCCTCGGACGCGTCCACCTCCACTATGGACGCGAAAGAGGGATCCAGATGGGCCAACACGGGAGCTGAAGTAAACAGAGCTCTTAGCTGCCCAAAAGCCCCGTCCGCCTCAGCCGACCACTGCAACCGTACGGGACCCCCCTTCAGCAGTGAGGTAATGGGAGCAGCCATCTGGCCAAAACCCCCGGATAAATCTCCGGTAGTAATTGGCAAACCCTAAAAATTGCTGCACCTCCTTAACCGTGGTGGGAGTCAGCCAATTACGCACGGCTGCAATGAGGTCACTCTCCATCTCCACCCCTGCTGTGGAAATGCGACCTGCTGGAAGAACAGACATTTCTCGGCCTTGTCGTACAGGTCATGCTCCAACAGTCGTCCAAGTACCCTGCATACCAAGGACACATGCTCAGCGCATGTAGCGGAGTATATCAGAATGTCATCGATATACACCACTACACCCTGCCCGTGCAGGTCCCTGAAAATCTCGTCTACAAAGGAAAACTGATGGAGCCTTCATCAACCCGTACGGCATGACGAGGTACTCATAACAGATAGTAACTCCTATTTATGTTAATGATTCATCCCCTTTGGCATTTAGCCACCATTATCTTTTTGCCTTGCACTTATTTTAGCTTGGTTTCCATTTTCTTATTGGCACATATATTAGGGCACAGATTCTATTGGTGGCGTAACCATAGCAATGATACAAAAATAAACAGACACGCACACTCCTAATGCAGGTGCATGTCTAATGGTGCTTAAGTAATACAAACCTATGCTCCTAATGCACGTCTAATGAACCTCACGAGACTCGGTAATGGCTTCCCTTAGCCTAATGACCTAGACACACATATAGAGTGAAATTCCAATGAACCTCATGGGACTAGGTAATGGCTTGAAAGTGCATTGATTCTGCTTACTACTCTAACATGCACAACACATGTACTGGAATATCCCCACAGAAGCAAGACAAATAGATAATGGTGGCTGAATGCCAAAGGGTATGGATCATTTACATAAAAAGGAGTGACTATGTATGTGATGTAAGGATGAAACTGTATAAAAGAAGTGTGCTGAGACTGGGGAAGGCAGTTGCTCCATGGACCAGCTCGGCTTGTTACTTTGTAATAAAGTCTATTTGAGAGATTCCGGTATCTGAGAGATATTATTGAACCAATATTTCTACGACAAGACATGCATGACAACTTCAATGCCATGTCATTCTATGACAACTTCGATGACAATGTCCCCGGAGTTGTCGTGGAAATATTCAGTCAATAATATTTCTCAAATACCGGAGCCTGTGAGTTCAATTAGACTTTATTACAAAGTAATATAAGCCGAGCTGGTTTTTATACAGGTTTCATCCTTACATCATACACATACTAACTCCTCTTTATGTTAATGATTCATCCCCTCTGGCATTTAGCCACCATTATCTTTTTGCCTAGCACTAATGTTAGTTTGGTTTCATATTTGGGCTTAGAAACATTCGAGCCATAGCAACGGTACACAAATAAATAGACATGCCCTCTCCCCAGACAGGTGCATGTCTAATGGTACCTAATGACCTAGACACACACACAGTGGATATAAAAAGTCTACACATCCCTGTTAGGTTTTTGTGATGTAAAAGAATGAGACGAAGATAAATCATGTCAGAACTTTTTCTACTGTTAATGTGAACTATAACGTGAACAATTCAATTGAAAAACGAACTGAAATCTTCGAGGGGGACAAATGAAAATGAAAAACCTTACAATAACCTGGTTGCATAAGTGCTCTTATAACTGGGGATGTGGCTGTGTTCAGAATTAACCAATCACATTCAAACTCTTGTTAAATAGAAGTCATTACACACCTGCCATCATTTAAAGTGACCCTGATTAATTACAAATAAAGTTCAGCTGTTCTAGTAGGATTTTCCTGACATTTTCTTAGTTGCATCTCAGAGCAAAAGCCATGGTCCGCAGAGAGCTTCCAAAGCATCAGAGGGATCTATCTCATTGTTGAAAGATATCAGTCAGGAGAAGGGTACAAAATAATTTCCAAAGCATTCCATATACCATAGAACACAGTGAAGACAGTCATCATCAAGTGGAGAAAATATGGCACCACAGAGACATTACCAAGAACTGGACATCCATCCTAATTTTATGAAAAGACGAGAAGAAAACTGGTCAGGGAGGCTTCCAAGAGGCCTACAGGAACATTAAAGGAACTGCAGGAATTTCTGGCAAGTACTGGCTGTGTGCTACATGTGACAACAATCTCCCGTATTCTTCATATGAATGGGCTATGGGGTAGGGTGGCAAGACGGAAGCCTTTTCTTACAATGAAAAACATCCAAGCCCGGCTGAAGTTTGCAAAAACAAACATCAAGTCCCCCAAAAGCACGTGGGAAAATGTGTTATGGTCTGATGATGGCCATAATTCCAAAAGGTATGTTTGACGCAAAAACAACACTGCACATCACCCAAAGAACACCATACCCACAGTGAAGCATGGTGGTGGCAGCATCATGCTTTGGGGCTGTTTTTCTTCAGCTGGAACAGTTCCAAATACCAGGCAATTTTGGCACAAAACCTTCAGGCGTCCGTTAGAAAGCTGAAGATGAAGAGGAAGTTCGCCTTTCAGCACGACAACGACCCAAAGCACACATCCAAATTCACGAAAGCATGGCTTCACCAGAAGAAGATTAACGTTTAGGAATGGCCCAGCCTGAATCCAATTGAACATCTCTGGGGTGATCTGAAGAGGGCTGTGCACAGGAGATGTCCTCGCAATCTGACAGATTTGGAGCGCTTTTGCAAAGAAGAGTGGGCAAATATTGCCACATCAAGATGTGCCATGCTAATAGACTCCTACCCAAAAAGACTGAGTGCTGTAATAAAATCAAAAGGTGCTTCAACAAAGTATTAGTTTAAGGGTGTGCACACTTATGCAACCAGGTTATTGTGAGTTTTTTATTTTTTATTTTTCCCCGTCAAAGATTTCAGTTTGTTTTTCAATTGAATTGTTCACGTTATAGGTCACATTAAAGGTGGAAAAAGTTCTGACATGATTTATCTTTGTCTCATTATTTTACATCACGAAAACCTGGCATTTTAACAGGGGGTGTGTAGACTTTTTAAATCCACTGTATAGAGTGCACTTATCCTGCTGACTACTTCAAAATGTATAATGGGCATACATGTGCTACAAAATTCTCAATAGGCGTAACCATAGCAACAGTAAATATTCGGCCATAGCAATAGTACAAAATTAACCAGACATGCCACCCCCCAGACAGGTGCATGTCTAATGGTGTCTAATGACCTAGACACATGTATAGAGTGCACTTATCCTGCTGACTACTACGAAATGTGTAATAGGCACATATGCACTGGAAAAACTCCAATAGAGTCAACATGTTTTTGGCAATGGATGGAATTTCACCATTGAATATGCTTTCTAAATAGTGTGGGAGTTAATGTAATGTAGCTAGGTGCAACTGCTATGTTAAGGAAACACAAGAACAATGATTACACTGGTTGCATCTGGACATACATTAGCTGAGGCTATAAGTACATTTATGGCAGCTGGCCATAACTAAGGGATGCGTTAAGTCAGGGCCATAAGTACATTTATGACAGTCAGACATACTAATGTCAGAAGGACACAGGAAGGAGGATGGTAGTAAAATGACCAACAGGTGAAATATAAGTATACAATAAATGTATTATTTTTTGTATGACATAAGGGGCCCTGACACCATTATAACCTAACCAGAAGCAGAGATGGGCGTTACTGGGCGTAAACAAGCAAAGAACTCGGACTAAAAGATAATGGTGGCAGAAGGACTAAGGCTAGTAACTTCATTTACATATGGGATGTACCCATATGCTGTGTGTATAAAAGCAAAGCCAGTGCTGAGGGAAACCAGCTCGGCTTTGCTACCTTGTATTAAAGCCTATAGTGAATTCACAAGTTCTTGTAAGAGTGTTATATTTTCGAGGCAATATTCCACGACAATAGATGCAGACTCAAGAAAAGGTCACGTTTCCGATCTATAGATAATCATTCCTTCCGTATCACTAAGCATTAGTTCAGTAAAAAAATTTTTTTTTAAAATGACACAATGAAACAACTGGTTATTTGTTTGAGCTTGCTCTACGGTCAAATTATTGCAGGGAGAAAAAAGTATAAATTATAGCAAGAACAAAACCTAAAACCGCAGAGAAATTATAACGTATCCTATTCATGAATTTGTCTTGTTGTAATATTGGTTTTGTTTTTTGTTACTTGCTTCAGCAAAGTAATGGTTAGAGAATACTGCCAATCAGTTGAAGGAGCAGAGGGGGCGTGGAACTTGAATCTACTAGTACCAGCCACGCTCGCTCACCAGATAAACATTTGAAGAAGTTCTAACAGAAGAAATGAGTGTTTTTGGCAGTAATGCGCCATAACGTTGGATGCCAATCGCCGATAAACCCCACAGAAGAAGAGTGATTGATTGCTAAATCTCGGTTGGAGATATGCGTTTACCGCTGATCTGCGGTATGTGAAAGAGAGGAGCGGCGCGGGCTTTCTGTAAGTATCCTATGTCTATATTCTCTTAGGAAAATCCAATGGTTGACATGAACAACAATGCTGTCTATGTTGAACAGTAGTTTATATTTGTCCCCAAAAAAATACATCGGATTTTCGCAAGGGTATTCATTCTCCAGGAGTTATCCAAGTAATATGGAGGACCGTTTAAATGTGTTTGCTCGTCATTTTGTAACACATCTTAAAGCGGCAATCAGCAATAGAAACAATAACTATGTGAATCCCTAACACTGTTTCTGTAAAAAGCTGAGGGTTGGGGTTGGAGAAATGTAACCACTCTAAAATTCATATACAGCGCTATGGATGCGAGGACTGTCCATCCATGATATAAAAATTATAGCTTCAACCATGTTTTGAGGCTAAATAGTCAGTGGCGATTTTAGCATGTAAATCTTGGTGGGGTAAACCTTTATTTGTTGATGCATGTCAGCAAAGACAAAACATAACGTTTATTGCACTATAACGGTGACTAACGGTGCCCAGAAACTGTTAGGGCCTATATAAAGCTGTCGTAACAGCAGAGCTTTCTTTTCAGCACCATGGATTGAAACCTTACCTCTGCTACACCTGGTTATCAGGAGCGGCAGCTAAACAGTTCATTCAGCCTCATTTACTGCCTGATATGGCTGACTTGCTTAAACAAATGTGGTTTCTTGGTTTCTACTGACAATTGAGATGTACAAACTGTGGAACGTTGAGTTGATAAGAGGCAATCCATAATTCTTATAAAGACATTACTGAGCGAGCTAAAACGGACGTAGTCAATATAACTATTTATTCAGCACTTTTGAAATGTACAGCGACAGAATTCAGAACATGGGCCATTCTTACAGTATTCTCCCTGTACACCAAGTTAGAACCGTAGTATAAATAAAGGGGCCATATAAGCTGACAATAAAAGCTCTTACAATATTCGATGAAGATATTTCACCAACAAGTCAGAACAGTAGGGGGAAAGGGACCAAATTATTAAGGTGAGGCACATGGGTTACTAACAGCTTATTACACAACATACACATAGTATTCCTTTGTTAGACCGTAGTATACATATCTCCAGGGGTGCAACTTTGGTTTTAGAAGTGAGGGGGACATAATTATTATTATCATTATTTATTTTTTATTTCCAGTCAGATAAACACTCGAAACAGCATACCCGACCGCTCTGAGGCATCCACATGGTCCTAAAGCACACCGTTGCCTCGTTTTGTATCACGTTCCAATGATAAAACTGTGGGGGACAAAAATGCAATTTCAGAATGTGTGTGTGGGAGGGGGGGGGGCAGTGAAAGTTGCGCCCCTGCATATCTCCCTGGTATATGACATCAGCTGCATACAATACATTTTTGGAATCAAAGTTGTGCTGTGCTCCAGGATACCCGGGCCAGGTCGATTAGGAAGGCCTGCTCGCAGAAGTGTTTTAGAGAGCGTTTGACAGTGATGAGGGGTGGCCGTTTGACCGTGGACCCATAGCGGATGCAGGCAATGAGGCAGTGATCGCTGAGATCTTGATTGAAAACAGCAGAGGTGTATTTGGATGGCAAGTTGGTCAGGATAATATCTATGAGGCCGCCCATGTTTACAGATTTAGAGTTGTACATGGTGGTTTCCTTGATAATTTGTGTGAGATTGAGGGCATCTAGCTTAGATTGTAGTACTGCTGGGGTGCTAAGCATATCCCAGTTTAGGTCACCTAACAGAACGAACTCTGAAGATAGATGGGGGGCAATCAATTCACATATGGTGTCCAGGGCACAGCTGGGAGCTGAGGTGGGTCTTTCACAGGTGGCCACAGTGAGAGACTTATTTCTGGAGAGATACATTTTTAAATTTTTGAAGCTGGATCTGTTTGGGCATAGACCTGGAAAGTATGACAGAACTTTGCAAGCTATCTCTGCAGTAGATTGCAACTCCTCCCCCTTTGGCAGTTCTATCTTGACGGAAAATGTTGTAGTTGGGTATGGAAATCTCCGAATTTTTGGTGGTCTTCCTAAGCCAGGATTCAGACACGGCAAGGACATCAGGGTTGGTGGAGTGTGCTAAAGCAGTGAGTAAAACAAACTTAGGGAGGAGGCTTCTGATGTTAACATGCATGAAATCAAGGCCTTTTCGATTACAGAAGTCAACAAATGAGAGTGCCTGGGGACACGCAGGGCCTGGGTTAGCCTCCACATCACCCAAGGAACAGAGGAGAAGTAGGATGAGGGTACGGCTAAAGGCTAGCAAAACTGGTCGTCTAGTGCGTTGGGGACAGAGAGTAAAAGGAGCAGATTTCTGGCCTTGGTAGAATAGATTCAGGGCATAATGTGCAGACAGGGATGTGGTAGGGTGAAGGTACAGTGGAGGTAAGCCCAGGCACTGAGTGATGATAAGAGAGGTTGCATCTCTGGACACTCTGGACATTGTCCTGTTGAAAAACAAATGATAGTCCACCCCACTAAGTGCAAACCAGATGGGATGGCTTATTGCTGCATATTGCTGTGGTAGCCATGCTGTTTAAGTATGCCTTGAAGTCTGCCCCACCTGCCCTGAATGACGGGTCGACACTGTATATAGTGTTTATAGACATTGGTGTAAAACATGCGTACTGTATATTTTGGGTTCTGATGGGGTACGACAGTTGAACTAAGCTCATGAGGCAATTATAAGCTATATTCAAGAATCAGTGGGGACATATTTCCAGTTTCACATTTCCAGTTTCAGAGATTTTTGTAGTTCGTTCCAGTCATTGGCAGCAGAGAACTGGAAGGAGAGACGACCAAAGGAGGAGTTGGCTTTAGGGGTGACCAGAGAGATATACCTGCTGGAGCGCGTGCTACAGGTGGGTGCTGCTATGGTGACCAGTGAGCGGAGATAGGGGGGGACTTTACCTAGCAGGGTCTTGTAGATGACCTGGAGCCAATGTGTTTGGCGACGATTATGAAGCGAAGGCCAGCCAACGAGAGCGTACAGGTCGCAGTGGTGGGTAGTATATGGGGCTTTGGTGACAAAACGGATGGCACTGTGATAGACTGCATCCAGCTTGTTGAGTAGGGTATTGGAGGCTATTTTGTAAATGACATCGCCGAAGTCGAGGATTGGTAGGATGGTCAGTTTTACGAGGGTATGTTTGGCAGCAAGAGTGAAGGATGCTTTGTTGCGAAATAGGAAGCCAATTCTAGATTTAACTTTGGATTGGAGATGATTGATGTGAGTCTGGAAGGAGAGTTTACAGTCTAACCAGACACCTAGGTATTTGTAGTTGTCCACAAATTCTAAGTCAGAACCGTCCAGAGAAGTGATGCTGGACAGGCGGGCAGGTGCAGGCAGCGATCGGTTGAAGAGCATGCATTTAGTTTTACTTGTATTTAGGAGCAGTTGGAGACCACGGAAGGAGAGTTGTATAGCATTGAAGCTCGTCTGGAGGGTTGTTAACACAGTGTCCAAAGAAGGGCCAGAAGTATACAGAATGGTGTCGTCTGCGTAGAGGTGGATCAGAGATTCTCCAGCAGCAAGAGCGACATCATTGATGTATACAGAGAAAAGAGTTGGCCCAAGAATTTAACCCTGTGGTACCCCCATAGAGGCTGCCAGAGGTCCGGACAGCAGGCCCTCCGATTTGACACACTGAACTCTATCAGAGAAGTAGTTGGTGAACCAGGCGACGCAATCGTTTGAGAAACCAAGGCTACTGAGTCTGCCGATGAGGATGTGGTGATTAACAGAGGCAAAAGCTTTGGCCAGGTCAATGAATACGGCAGCACAGTATTGTTTCTTATCGATGGCGGTTACGATGTCGTTTAGGACCTTGAGCGTGGCTGAGGTGCACCCATGACCAGCTCTGAAACCAGATTGCATAGCGGAGAGGGTGCGGTGGGATTCGAAATGGTCGGTAATCTGTTTGTTGACTTGGCTTTCGAAGACCTTAGAAAGGCAGGGTAGGATGGATACAGGTCTGTAGCAATTTTGGTCAAGAGTGTCACCTCCTTTGAAGAGGGGGATGACAGCAGCTGCTTTCCAATCTATGGGAATCTCAGACGACACGAAAGAGAGGTTGAACAGGCTAGTAATAGGGGTTGCAATAATTTCGGCAGATAATTTTAGGAAGAAAGGGTCCAGATTGTCAAGCCCAGCTGATTTGTAGGGGTCCAGATTTTGCAGCTCTTTCAGAACATCAGCTGAATGGTTTTTGGAGAAGGAGAAATGGGGGAGGCTTGGGCGAGTAGCTGTGGGGGGTGCAGTGCTGTTGAATGCAGTAGGGGTAGTTAGGTGGAAAGCATGGCCAGCCGTAGAAAAGTGCTTATTGAATTTCTCAATTATAGTGGGCTTATCGGTGGTGACAGAGTTTCCTATCCTCAGTGCAGTGGGCAGTTGGGAGGAGGTGTTCTTATTCTCCATGGACTTTACAATGTCCCAGAACTTTTTAAGAGTTTGAGTTGCAGGAAGCGAATTTCTGTTTGAAAAAGCTAGCCTTGGCGTTTCTAACTGCCTGTGTGTATTGGTTTCTAACTTCCCTGAAAAGTTGCATATCGCGGGGGCAGTTCGATGCTAATGCAGAACGCCACAGGATATTTTTGTGTTGGTTAAGGGCAGTCAGGTCTGGGGAGAACCAAGGGCTATATCTGTTCCTGGTTCTACATTTCTTGAAAGGGGCATGCTTATTTAAGATGGTGAGGAAGGCATTTAAAAAAAATAACCAGGCATCCTCTACTGACGGGATGAGGTCAATATCCTTCCAGGATACCAGGGCCAGGTCGATTAGAAAGGCTTGCTCGTTGAAATGTTTCAGGGAGCGTTTGACAGTGATGAGTGGAGGTCGTTTGACCGCAGACCCATTACGGGTGCAGGCAATGAGGTAGTGATCGCTGAGATCTTGGTTGAAAACAGCTTTGGGGTTGTACCTGGTGGGTTCATTAATAATTTGTGTGAGATTGAGGGCATCAAGCTTGGATTGTAGGATGGCTGGGGTGTTAATACATCCTTATGTTATACTAGGGAAATTGTGTTACCATAGTTAGGGCTGAGAGTGAGGACTTCAACAAGAATCAACAACCTCTACATAATTAAGACAGTTGCTTTGTGAGAAGGTGTTCACCGTTGAAGGTGTAAACCCATGTTCTCATTTAGCCATTGTTATGTAAATGCAGGCTGGAAAGTACCAGTAGCCTAACCTTGACTCTAAGTCAGAGCAGGTTCGCTGGAGGCATGGCCCAGCGAGACACGGGTGTCATCTTGTGTAGACGGATAGAGAAAAGTCAGAGTCTTTTGGTTAAAACACTGGGGTAAAATCTCAATGGAAATGCGCCATCATTTCCTTTTTTCAGGCCTATCGCCAGGCTATCAGACTTTTGAGCAGCCATCACTAACCGTCTACCAAGTGATGCTCACTCACTCAAAACACACATATTATCAAACACACTCTAACACACACACAACCAATGCTGTTGTCCCATTTTATAGATACATTAAACCACTGGACACTTCCCGTTTCACCCTGTGTATTTAAATACTGTATTCTTGATATGGCCCATTCTAACATCTCTACTACTGTACATCACATTTTAGTTACACTATTTATACTGTTATACTAAAAACTCAAACGGACCACTAGAAAAAGCTCACACCAAGTTTATTCACCCACTGGGTAATACAGCTGCAGAAGACAAGGTATGATTGCACAAGTGCAAATATTTATTCCCTCCAACTAGGCGGAGTCAACTCCTTGCACATCTAGACAGCCAATAAATCTCTGTTGCTAGTCAGAAACTTAATTGGTTCTTCTCACTGGTGTAGTCATGGCCCTGCCTGATGCTAGAACCTTTGTGGGCGTGGAAGGATACAGTGGGGGAGAAAAGTATTTGATCCCCTGCTGATTTTGTACGTTTGCCCACTGGCAAAGAAATGATCAGTCTATAATTTTAATGGTACGTTTATTTGAACAGTGAGAGACAGAATAACAACAAAAATATTGAGAAAAACGCATGTCAAAAATGTTATAAATTGATTTGCATTTTAATGAGGGAAATAAGTATTTGACACCCTCTCAATCAGAAAGATTTCTGGCTCCCAGGTGTCTTTTATACAGGTAACGAGCTGAGATTAGGAGCACACTCTAAAGGGTGTGCTCCTAACCGCAGCTTGTTACCTGTATAAAAGACACCTGTCCACAGAAGTAATCAATCAATCAGATTCCAAACTCTCCACCATGGCCAAGACCAAAGAGCTCTCCAAGGATGTCAGGGACAAGATTGTAGACCTACACATGGCTGGAATGGGCTACAAGACCATCGCTTGGTGAGAAGGTGACAACATTTGGTGTGATTATTTGCAAATGGAAGAAACACAAAAGAACTGTCAATCTCCCTCAGCCTGGGGCTCCATGCAAGATCTCACCTCGTGGAGTTGCAATGAGCATGAGAACGGTGAGGAATCAGCCCAGAACTACACGGGAGGATCTTGTCAATGATCTCAAGGCAGCTGGGACCATAATCACCAAGAAAACAATTGGTAACACACTACGCCGTGAAGGACTGAAATCCTGCAGCGCCCGCAAGGTCCCCCTGCTCAAGAATACATATACATGCCCGTCTGAAGTTTGCCAATGAACATCTGAATGATTCAGAGGACAACTGGTGAAAGTGTTGTGGTCAGATGAGACCAAAATGGAGCTCTTTGGCATCAACTCAACTCGCCGTGTTTGGAGGAGGAGGAATGCTGCCTATGACCCCAAGAACACCATTTCCACCGTCAAACATGGAGTTGGAAACATTATGCTTTGGGGGTGTTTTTCTGCTAAGGGGACAGGACAACTTCACCGCATCATTTAACGGGGCCATGTACTGTCAAATCTTGGGTGAGAACCTCCTTCCCTCAGCCAGGGCATTGAAAATGGGTCGTGGATGGGTATGCAAGCATGACAATGACCCAAAACACACAGCCAAGGCAACAAAGGAGTGGCTCAAGAAGAAGCACATTAAGGTCCTGGAGTGGCCTAGCCAGTCTCCAGACCTTAATCCCATAGAAAATCTGTGGAGGGAGCTGAAGGTTCGAGTTGCCAAACGTCAGCCTCAACCTTAATGACTTGGAGAAGATCTGCAAAGAGGAGTGGGACAAAATCCCTCCTGAGATGTGTGCAAACTTGGTGGCCAACTACAAGAAACGTCTGACCTCTGTGATTGCCAACAAGGGTTTTGCCACCAAGTACTAAGTCATGTTTTGCAGAGGGGTCAAATACTTATTTCCCTCATTAAAATGCAAATCAATTTATAACATTTTAGACATGCGTTTTTCTGGATTTGTTTGTTGTTATTCTGTCTCTCACTGTTCATATAAACCTACCAGTGAAATTGTAGACTGATCATTTATTTGTAAGTGGGCAAACGTACAAAATCAGCAGGGGATCAAATACTTATTTCCCCCACTGTATGTGTGTGGACCGTTTCTTCTCTCTTAAAATCTAATTTTATTAGTCACAAGCACCGAACACAACAGGTGTAGACCTTACAGTGAAATGCTTACTTACGAGCCCCTAACCAACAATGCAGTTTTAAAAAAAATACAGATAAGAATAAGAGATAAAAGTAACAAGTAATTAAAGAGCGGCAGTGAAATAACAATAGCGAGACTATATACAGGGGGGTATCAATACAGAGTCAATGTGCAGGGGCACCGGTTATTTGAGGTAGTATGTACATGTAGGTAGAGTTATTAAAGTGACTGTGCATAGATGACAACAGAGAGTAGCAGTGGTGTAAAGAGGGGGTGAGGGGGGGCACTGCAAATAGTCTGGGTAACCATTTGACTTGATGTTCAGGAGTCTTACCGCTTAGGGGTAGAAGCTGTTGAGAAGCCTTTTGGTCCTAGACTTGGCGCTCCGGCAACACTTGCCTTGCGGTAGCAGAGAAAACAGTTTTTGACTAGGGTGGCTGGAGTCTTTGGCAATTTTTAGGGACTTTCTCTGACACCGCCTGGTATAGAGGTCCTGGATGGCAGGAAGCTTGGCCGCAGTGATGTACTGGGCCATTCGCGCTACCCTCTGTAGTGCCTTGTGTTCGGAGGCTGAGCAGTTGCCATACCAGGCAGTGATGTAACCCTTTAGGATGATCTCGATGGTGCAGCTGTAAAACCTTTTGAGGATCTGAGGACCCATGCCAAATCTTTTTAGTCTCCTGAGGGGGAATAGGTTTTGTCGTGCCCTCTTCACGACTGTCTTGGTGTGCTTGGACCATGTTAGTTTGTTGATGATGTGGACAGCCAGGAACTTGAAGCTCTCAACCTGCTCCACTGCAGCCCCGTCAATTTCAATGTGGGCGTGCTTGGTCCTCTTTTTTTCTGTGGTCCGCAATCATCTCCTTTGTCTTGATCACGTTGAGGAAGAGGTTTTTGTCCTGGCACCACACGGCCAGGTCTCTGACCTCCTCCCTATAGGCTGTCTCGTCGTTGTCGGTGATCAGGCCTACCACTGTTGTGTCATTGGCAAATTTAATGATAGTGTTGGAGTCGTGGCTGGCAGTGCAGTCATGAGTGAACAGGGAGTGCAGGAGGGAACTGAGCACGTTCCCCTGGGGCCACTGTGTTGAGGATCAGCGTGACGGATGTGTTGTTACCTACCCTTACTACCTGGGGGGCGGCCCGTCAGGAAGTCCAGGATCCAGTTGCAGAGGGAAGTGTTTAGTCCCAGGGACCATCTGTTTACTTGACCTCGGACTGAATTCCTCGCTCCTCCCTGTCCTACCTTTATCAGTGTCTAAAACCAGATTGTTTTCCTTTGCCTGTCTCCTTAGAAGCCTTGATATTCAACGATAACATTTCTGACAGAATGTAAACTATCTGCACTCCCCTTGTCACACTCATTAATGTTCCATATACCACATCCCTTCCTATTACCCCCTTCATTGACCCCAACCTTCCTTATACATGTAAAGTTATCAGTAAGATATGGTAACATGAATAAATATATCTTAAACTAGAATCAAACAATACACACTGCATATTTATTTATTTACTGGGGCAGCAGGTAGCCAAGAGTGTTGGGCCAGTAACAAAAAGGTCGCTGGTTCGAATCACCGAGCCAACTAGGTGAAAAATCTGTCTTTGCCCTTGAGCAAGGCAGTTAACCCTAATTGCTCCTGTAAGTCTCTCTGGATTTGAGCATGTGCTAAATGACAACAACAAAAAATTATTCTTGCCATAGCTCGCTCTAATATATAATTCTTATTATATCTTGTGTATATTCATCCTGTCACGTCCTGACCAGTAATAGGGGTTATTTGTTATTGTAGTTTGGTCAGGACGTGGCAGTGGGTATTTGTTTTATGTGGTTCGGGGGTTATGTGTATGTAGAGGGGTGTTGTATTTATGTGTTCCGGGGGTTTTGGTGTATGTTCTTGCTTTGGTATTCTAGGATTCTAGGTTGTATATTTCTTTGTTGGCCTGGTGTGGCTCTCAATCAGGAACAGCTGTACATCGTTGTTTCTGATTTAGAGTCATACTTAGGGAGATTGTTTTCACCTGTCCCTTTGTGGGTAGTTGTATTCTGTTTTGTGTTCTTCACCTGACGGAACTGTCAGTGTCGTTTTCATATTGTATATTTGTTTTGTTTCACCTTCTTCAATAATTAAAAAAGAAGATGAGTATACATTTTCCTGTTGCATCTTGGTCCTCCACACACGACACCCGTTACAGAACTACCCACCAAACCCGGACCAAGCAACAGATGATGGAGCAGCAGGTGGACTACGAGGAGTGGAGCAAGCAGCGCGCTCGGGAGAAGATGGCATCCTGGCCGCTGGAGGTATTGGAGGCACGGATAGACTGGACGTGGGAGAAACTTTTTGACTATTGTAAGAGGCTGCCTGGGAAACAGGTGGAGACAGCGAGGGAGGAACGGCGCAAATGGAGCAAAGAGGAGAATAACTGTTATATAGGTACACGATTGGCATTTAAGCTTGAGAGGCAGCCCCAGAATTTTTTTTGGGGGGGGCACACGGGAGTATTGGCTAGGTCAGGTGACAGACCGGAGCCAAATCCCCGTGCTTTTGTCAAACAACCTATTAATGGACAAGTCCCGTGCGTCGGGGTAATGCGTACTGTGGCGAGGCCAAGTATTTTCAGGCCGGTGTGCACAGTACCAGCGCCCCGCATTTGCCAGGGGGAAGTGAGTACTCAGCCAGTACAGGCGGTGTCAGTCCTGCACTCGAGACCGCCAGTGCGTCTCTACGGTCCAGTGTATCCCGCTCCTCGCACTAGCCTTAAAGTGCATGTCTCCAGTCTGATACCTCCAGTACCAGCACCACGCACTAGGCTTCCAGTGCGTCAGCCCAGTCCAACTCGGCCGGTTCCTGCTCCCCGCACTAGCCCTGAGGTGTGTTTCCCCAGGCTGGTACCTCCACTACCAGCCCCACGCATCAGGCTTCCAGTGCGTCAGCCCAGTCCCGAGTGTCCGGCAGCAGTACCTCGTCCCGAGTGTCCGGAAGCAGTACCTCGTCCCGAGTGTCCGGCAGCAGTACCTCGTCCCGAGTGTCCGGCAGCAGTACCTCGTCCAGAGTGTCCGGCAGCAGTACCTCGTCCAGAGTGTCCGGCAGCAGTACCTCGTCCCGAGTGTCCGGCAGCAGTACCTCGTCCAGAGTGTCCGGCAGCAGTACCTCGTCCAGAGTGTCCGGCAGCAGTACCTCGTCCAGAGTGTCCGGCAGCAGTACCTCGTCCAGAGTGTCCGGCAGCAGTACCTCGTCCAGAGTGTCCGGCAGCAGTACCTCGCCCAGAGAGTCCGGCAGCAGTACCTCGTCCAGAGTGTCCGGCAGCAGTACCTCGTCCAGAGTGTCCGGCAGCAGTACCTCGTCCAGAGTGTCCGGCAGCAGTACCTCGTCCAGAGTGTCCGGCAGCAGTACCTCGTCCAGAGTGTCCGGCAACAGTCCGGCACCGAGTGAGTCTGCCTACAGTCCGGCGCTCCTTGAGTCTGCCTACAGTCCGGAGCTCCGAGAGTACAGTCCAGGGTCTACAGGGACACAAGTCAGGCTGAGGTATTTGGGAGAAGTGGACTGGTCAGGGGTTGGTCTTAGGCCCGAGCCTAAGCCACCTCCACTGTAGGAGGTTTGGGGAGGGGGGGTGTATGCACGAGTGCCGTCGGTGACGGCAGCCACCCTCCCTTCCCTCCCTTTAGTTGGGGGTTTTGTTTAGGTGCATCCGGGGTCTGCACCTTTGGGGGCAGGGTACTGTCACGTCCTGACCAGTAATAGGGGTTATTTGTTAATGTAGTTTGGTCAGGACGTGGCAGGGGGTATTTGTTTTATGTGGTCCGGGGGTTATGTGTATGTAGAGGGGTGTTGTATTTATGTGTTCCGGAGTTTTTCGTGTATGTTCTTGCTTTGGTATTCTAGGTTGTGTATTTCTTTGTTGGCCTTGTGTGGCTCTCACTCAGGAACAGCTGTACATCGTTGTTTCTGATTTAGAGTCATACTTAGGGAGATTGTTTTCACCTGTCCCTTTGTGGGTAGTTGTTTTCTGTTCTTCACCTGACGGAACTGTCAGTGTCGTTTTCATATGGTATACGTGTTTTGTTTCACCTTCAATAATTAAAAAAGAAGATGAGTATACATTTTCCTGTTGCATCTTGGTCCTCCACACATGACACCCGTTACACATCCAGTGTATATAGATTGCATTTAGACTGCTGTTACAGTCCTATTTGGGTTGTTCATTGGATTCATTACAACATGATTGTATTATAAATGAATTTTTTTTAAATACTTTGTACTTGTTTGACATTTTACTGCATTCTTAGGAGCTAGTAACATAAGCACCCACTATAACGTCTTCTAAACTGTGTACGTGACCAATAAACTTGGATTAGAATGTATTATTTTTTTCCTGTGCAGCCCAGAGGGTTATACTACAAAGCAGGAAAAAAGGAGTTAGTCAGCTAACTTGCCTAAATATAATATAACAACATTTTTTAGAAAGCTACGCTTGAAATGGGCATGGTCTAATAGATTCAACAAACGAAAACCCATATCTAAGTTTAGCTTTTTTTTATGAACCAGAAAATCAATAGTATCTGGTTGCTTATTAAAGTTAGCTGGCTGAATTAATCGTACCTGTAGTATCCCACTTTGGTCCAACCCGAGAAGAGCCAATAGCTTAGAACCTGGTGTGACTCGAGGGAAGTTGTCTACATAGCTAGGAATGAATAGGCTCCATTGTTATGTTAACTGTTAACCATTGTGATTCATTTACTTCAAGGTTGCATCTCTGCATCACTTCAAGGCTGTAAACAGTTGTTGTGTGGTCAATTGTCATAATGATTAGCCTGAGACAAGTTACCTTGGTTTAATCCTGAGAAAGGGCCTTGGATATCAACAATGCCATATTATACACCAAATAGGTGTGGATGGTCAACCTGACCTGAGGTGGAACTCTCCTCCTGCCCATACTGCTATCTGTGGGGCACAGGCTCCTCCTATATGAGTATGTACTATGTTGATGGTGTTAGTTGATTGTGAATTGTGCGTTGCTCTCTAAATATCAACCCATATTGTCTGAACTGGCAGTCACATGTCCTAAACATGTCTCAGAGTTGCAGTGTATGTTAGAAAAATCAACAACTTGATTGATGGATAACCATTGCATAGTTTTCACAACTGTTTCTCTCTTTTTTTCTCTAGAATTAAACTCTTCAATTCAACTTTTGAGGATGGTGCCCCATATGCTTGAAATGCAACCCAGCTCAATGTGCTGGGACAACATAGATAACGCTTGTGAAAATGCCAGATCAAGAGAATGGAGCGATGGTGACGGATACAGCCGCCATAATATGGCTCACTGGGAAAGTGATCCCCCAGCTGGTGAAAGGCAGTACCTCACCCAACAGGAAAGCGAACACCAGTGGCTGAACCGTGAGGATGAAGCTGCCATGCGGGCCCACTACAACTCCCAGAGACAAAACTCTCAAATGGACTTCCGTGGACATCGGGCACAAGAGACCCAGACGCCTCCTCTGTATCATCAAGAACATCACAGAATGGCTCAGAGTCAGAACATAAGGGATTGGCCCAATCTCTATGGACCCTTGAGAGGCCAGGCGCCCCCTAATGTAAACTTACACCGCAGTGGAGAGAGAAGAGAGACATGGGCTAAGCATGAACCCCACTTCCCCAGCAATGACTTTCTACCCCCACTCAATGTCGAAAGAGGGCATGAGGATATTTCCCATCACCATAACACTGACCAGGATTATATGTTTGGTTGGATAGTGAATCATAACAATCTCCATTACTTGGAAAGCAAATGGCAGATGTTAGATCCCACCCATTCCAATGGACATGCTAATGAACCTTCAAGGGGGCATTCTACTGAATGCTCAAGGGGACGTTCTAGGGGTGGTTTCCGTGGAAATTCTAGGGGTGGTTCTAGTGTACGTTCTAGAGGTGGTTCTAGTAGACGTTCTCGGGGTGGTTCTAGGGGTCGGTCTAGTGGACGTTCGAGGGGTGGGTCTAGTGGATGTTCTAGGGCCCATTCCAGCTGGTCACCCAGGCAGGTCTTCCAGGCTAAGCATGTCAACCCTTCTCAAACTACGACAAACAGTTCTCCAGACATTCAAAACATCAACATCATTCTAACTGTTCCTGTGGTCAACAACAAACACAGTGAAACAACATCAGGACGAACAGCAGGTCCGGTGAGAGATTCTACATCACTTGTGCAAGCCTTCATTGCAAATGCACAGCAGTGTGTTTCTATGGATCTCCCTTCCACGGGAGGTAGAGAATCGGGTGTCGTTGACCTAAAAACAGCCCAGGTAACAAATGCAGACAGCCATGGTATGCTAAGACCTAGTTTTCCTTCCCAAGCCATAACACAACAAACAGATAATCTTCCTGGCAATGTTGCTCTGGTTTCTCACACCCAGACCTCTGCCACCCCTGACCAGCAACATGCTCCCTCTCCTTCTCCCAAACCTCTCACTGAGACACCTCAGGAAAAACCTCCTCACGAACATAAGATCTCACTCAATGAAATACAGGACTGGCTTCAGAGTGTTTTAAGATCTAAAAATGGACCCGTAAATGGGAACAACTCAACACAAGACCCCTCCCAGGCACAACAATCCAGCACAGAGAAGATGGATATTTTACAAGCAGGCAAAACGCACCTACATCTTAACACCAAAGACAACCAGGTGAGGCCCCCTGAGAGTTTTAGTGCTGAGGACTCCACTATACGGCTGGAGTTAAAGTCCACCCCCAGGTGCATGACACTGACGGTAGTTGCCACCACTCCGCCCCCCGTAGCTATCGTCCCTCCAATGGGTCCACAGCAGTTCCCAGAGCCCATGGAGACAGAAAATACAGGCAATGAGGTGCCATTTAAGATTTTACAGGCCTGGTCCATCAACGAACAACAAATGGAAAGTCTGTGGGAAAGAGCTAAAGATGATGCAAGTTCTCTAACTGTCCTAAATGAGACGGTTCAAGTTGAGAGTTTTATGGAGTATGATAAGCCTGTAGATGCATCTGCAACAAGTTCACTGGTATCTACTAGAGAGGACAATGATGAGGTCCTTCAGGTCATCACACAAATGGACAAGACTTCACCTTCACCATTTGTCCACACAATCCCTCAGGCAACTGATATTGTACGCATCGGGGATACCCAGACAATCGTGGAAGTTATCTCTAATGGTGCAGATGAGATAACTCTTGATTTGTCCACAATTGCTGAAGTTCAGTTCAAGTTACATACGCTGCAGCAACTGGTTACTTATCTGGAGAATGCAGCAACAATCACTGAGGCAAAGGATGGTTGTCTAGAGGCCATATTGGAGCAGTATTGGGGCGGGAAAACCTCTAACCTGGTAGAAGCTTTAAAAGATAAAAGGGATAAGAAAATCATGCAAGATGTGTCTGCCTGGGCCGCAGAGAATGAGGAAGCAGTGGTTCTCTTTGCAGTCAGTGGTATATCACTGGGGGAAGTGGTCGAGAAGTTTCCCATTCCAGCACATGTTGACAGCTCTTCCCTAGTGGGTTACAGGTCATCATGGTTAAATGTCAACGAGAAGCTGTATAACATTGACAAAGATTCTGGAAGAGCTTGGTCTCTGTGGTTCATACCAGATAAAGCAGAGGAGAGTTCCAAAGTGTTTGGGGGAGTCAAAATAGATGACACCTTCCACAGCAAGCTGGAGACTGTGGACTTTCCTGCACGACAACCTGTTGAAGCAGAAGCAACAGACTCAGACCTCGCAACAAACATAGACTTTGTAATGGACACAGGCCCCCCAACGGACACAGACCTCCCAACAGATGCAGACTCAGAGACAGAACCCCTTTCCCCAATGATTTTGACCGTCCTCACATCAGAGGATGCTTTGAAACTGCTTGCTGAAACAGAGGCACCAGACGCAGACCTTGCAACAGACTCAAACTGCCCAACAGATGCAGACCTCAAAACGGTCACAGACCTCACAACAGACTCGGACGCAGACCCTCTTTCCCCAATGAATTTGACCATCCTGACATCTGAGGATGCCATGAGACTGTTTTGCCAGATCGAAAATGGCTCTGACCTCCAACTCGGGTCCCATGAACCATGCTCTGAAAACAAAGACAAGACAAAAACAAAGCAACTAGAGAATATAGAAAGTGTCAGCTTAGATAAGTCCTGCTACTGTCCTTGTATTATTGAAAGTGACAACGGGTTTGAAAGTGGCCTATGCACCAGTTGTCAGAGAGAGAAAGGATTGCAGCAAGGTACAAGATGCATAACAATCGCTCAATGCTTTACCCTGTCAGATACAAGCGACAATTCAGATCAGGAGACAGAAGAGGTCCCTAAGGACTCTGGGGGGAAGGCGACTGTGGACAATCAATGCAGGGACAAGAAGCAGATACAATCAACTGAAGAAGATTGGGATGACAATCAATCCAGTGACAATAAGACAGAGGGAGAAATGCAGCATTGTAGGGTGGTCATACCGATCACTGACTTTATTTTCTGGTTAGATACAATTGAGGATTCAGATCAGGAGACAGAGGAGAACCCTAATGAACAACATGCTCAGATTGAGGTTCATGCTTCTAATGTTAAAAGGACAGAGCCTGAAACTGATGCGAACGCACCCTGTGAGTCAGCCCAAGAACATACTACCCAAAGCAAAGTCAGTCCTGGTTCTGAGGATAGGGAAAGATGGCAAGAGAAGGACCAAGACTGTAAGATGAGTACATTACCACTTCCCAAGGTTGAAAACCCCTCTAATTTAAGCGCTAACATCATAGCAGACAAGTGGTGTTCACTTATAGAGGACTGTGGTTCACCTGCAGATAAGTATGGCAAAGTTGCTAACTTTGTCACTCAATACAAAACCTCCAAGTCAAAGAAAAAAGTAAAAGAAAAAATGGAAAAGGAGGAAACCCTCAATCCAGCATCATCTGACAGACAAAAGCCCAAGAAACGTCATGGTAGAGCAGAGAGGGGACGGTCACCATCCCAACCCCCTAAGAGCTCTGGGGTGAAGGCAACTTTGAATAATCAACGCAGGGACAAGAAGCCACATGCGTCACACAAGAGGAGACATTTCACTGAGAGTGATGAAAATCGATGCAAAGACAAGAAGAGGGGATCATCAAATGAGAAAGAGTGTGAGGGCAGTCAATCCAGGGACAATAAGCCACCGAAGAGGAGACATTCAACTGAAACTGAAGGCAGGAGCTCTGATGACTCCAAAGAGTTACAATGCCAGTTGGTGGAAAGAGACAAGGACAGTAGCAGTAGAAACTCACCGCCGTGCCCTGGGGTGAAAACCCTCCATGTGCTGGGATCCTCAACTACCACTGTTCCTCTCAAACTCTCCATAAACATCCCCAAAAAGCCTTCCACAAATTGCTCACCCTCAACACATCCTGAGGAAGTCCCCAAAATGCCAAAGACAAAATTCCCGAACAAAACTAGCAGACACCACTCCCCTGCAAAGTCAGTGTCTCCTGTTGTCAAAGAGAGGCAGAGGAACAGTGTCAAACACAACCAAAGAATTCAACCTCTAAAAGTCAGATTGAAAAAGCTGTCCTTACCCAAACATCTTATCAGTAAAGGTTCCCCACCGAGCTGGAAGAGAGAGGAAGGTTCCCCACCAAGGCAGAAGTGGGTGGAGGATAGAGGAGAGCCTCTGGGTTTAGGTGTAATTGTCTCTAAGAATACTGACTCGTGCAAGAAACTAAAACGTAAGGCAGAGAGCGACTTGACATCCCAACAGATGTTGTCAAAGATTCCGAAGGTGTTGAATAGGAATGAGAAAGGAACGTTGTCAAAAAGCGAGCGTGAGCACGACTCGCTGCCTCCCAAGCCAAAGCTGCCAAGGATTCCGAAGCTTCTGAGGACTCCAGAGGTTTCAAAGGATGGGAATGAGAGAGAGAACAGAGAAGACACATCTCCCAGTGCTTCACCTGAATCACAAATGCTGAACAAACCTGCAAGAGTGGCACACAAGCCCAAACCTTTTATCAAGCCTGCCAGTCCCAATGGTTATAGCCCAGCTAGTCATGCTTTCCCTAATCCGGCTAGGATATCACCGCAACATGGCAACAGACATTTTGGGCCAAAAGTTACTGCGAGGCAGCAGGTGTTCTCAGATTGGGAGAGCAGCTTTGTCCCGACTCCAACCCTCCGGACTCGTAGACAATCTGGGTGTCCTTCAGAGGAAGTGGAAGGTCCACAGGCCAGTCCCAGGTCCAGCTCAGAGACCAGGATCATTCGACCCATTCTTAAATGTGTCGATTCTCTGCCGAAACCCAAGCGGAATGTCAGCTTTCCTTTGAATCCAGTGAACGTGTACTACTTCAAGCCCCGTGAATATGAAAATGACGTAATGTTCAACAGGTCTTACACAGATCCGGAAGATGCACAGCGTTCTGACGATGAAGAGGAAGATGCTTCTGTGAACTGCCAGAATACGAAGCAACAGCCCCCTATAAGGGAAGAGAATCGGCAAGATATAGGGGAGCTGAAGCCTGGACCAAGCGGTGCATGTGAAAAGAGCTTCAAAAGGAAGCGGGAAATGCAGGAGCCTGCTGCCATTTTGATAAAGAAGAGCATTGTTCAGGCAAAGCATTGGACGAAGTCTCCATCGTGAACCTCCGAAAGACTCCAGACACTCGGGTAAGGACACCAATCACAAGCCACTGGAAAGAGAAAATGGCATGTATTCCCTCAAAGTTTTTGTGTAATATGTATAGCTAGCATTGGAATTAAAAACAACCACACAGAATAACACACTACAAGTCAATATTTAGATGCATTTGATTGGATTTCCAGTTATTTAAAACTTTCTTCTGGTTACAGCAAAAATAACTGTAGTTGGTTACAAGTGGTCAGAGAAGCAGAAGAAGAGGCCAAATGAAATTGAAGGTAAGTCGCAGGCTATGCTAGCCTCGCATGGTAGGCTACTTTTACAATTGCACCAATGATTTCCCAGTATTTCAAATAGAGTTGTATATGTATTTTTACTTTTAGAAAAGTGTCAGACGTAGACAGTTTCATGTTGTGTTCTGATTGGAATCATCTAGATGAAAATGTGTTATGTTATTTATAGGAGCTGGGTAGTGAACTCAAATGTATCATGCAATTGTACACAGGCCTGTGAGCCTGGGTCAATATAACCTAAGTAAAATTGGGAGTCAAAGTGATAAGGGTGGACAGACAGGTGTATTTCGAAACTCTCACAGAATGTGACATAATTCATTACCATATGTAAATGATAAGGGTAATTCCATTTGATTTCAATCACTTTTTGACCATACCCCTTTTGATTTGAACAGAACTTCCAATACATATTTGCCCACGGTAGAAGATGTCAGAAAGTGAGATTTTGATCCAAAAAGCCCAAACATTCAGGAGATAGAGGTGCCCAAAGTTGACGATTTTGCATACCCTACCATACATCCATGTCTTCATCACTGGAAAAGGTAAACGGTTGAGTTTGACATAATTTAAAAGCTTACAAAGAAGTATTGGCAAGAGTATGCTGTGTCTCAACCGATGGTGGGCACAACACATTCACCTCAGAATATGTCAATTAGGGTTTAAGATACAGCGAAAAAAATAGAGTTGACATGTTTTTGATAATTGATGTTAAAGGTAAAACAAATAATAAAGAGTTTACAAGTTTTTGCATAAACTGAATGGGATATGCAAAATCGGTCAAAATTGAGCACTTCTGTCTCCTATATGTTTTGTCATTCGGGTCCAAAAAGACACTTTCTGACCACTTCTACCGTGGGCAAATATGTATGGAAAGTTTCATTCAAATCAAAAGTGGTGCAGTCAAAAAGTGATTCTAATCAAATGGAATGACCCATAAAGTATAGAATAAGCTTGGGGAAAATGTTCATGTACTTGTTCAGAGTGTACAAAAATCAGCCTCATCGATGAGAACGTCAATACCAACTTGTTGGGTAACTGAAACTTATGTAAGTGTGACTTGTGTTGACTGGGTTGGAACATGTTCTAGCCATGTTTTAAGTATATGCTGAGGCAGTGTTCCCAGGATCCTGTGTAGATTGAATAGACTTTTGAACTGAAAAGTTGCCTTACTGATCCTTCATCTCCGCTTGGAAAGCCACTTGCTGGGGGACGGCTACTTCCTACAGTGCTAATGTGAATATTTCTCACCTGCTTTCTTATGCTTGCATCTTAGGTCCCTCTCTGAATTCAAGCCTCTCTCACAGTCACCGTCCAGGTTCCTCTCAGAATGTAAGCCTCCATCGTGGTCACCATTCATCCTCCAGCCAAGGGAGAAGAGTTGAGCCAACAGCCAGTCACCATAGCTCTCCTGTGGATGAATGGATCGAGTGGTGGTCAGGAGATTGGTAAGCATATCAGTCGGCCCTGACAGGATACACGAGACAGAACAGTAGTTGATGGCAACTGGCAAAGACAATACTTTTACCTCAAACCTGACATTATGCATATGCTGTTCTTTTTTTAAACTTGAAGCATTACAGACAGTGCCTATAAAGCCATATTTAGGCTACATTATGCAGTTTACTTTTCTATATGTTTATTATTGTTTGACCATGCTGGTCATTTATGAACATTTGAACATCTTGGCCATGTTCTGTTATAATCTTCACCCGGCACAGCCAGAAGAGGACTGGCCAGCCCTCATAGCCTGGTTCCTCTCTAGGTTTCTTCCTAGGTTTTGGCCTTTCTAGGGTGTTTTTCCTAGCCACCGTGCTTCTACACCTGCATTGCTTGCTGTTTGGGGTTTTAGGCTGGGTTTCTGTACAGCACTTTGAGATATCAGCTGATGTAAGAAGGGCTATATAAATAAATTTGATTTGATGTTTGTATCTGTTTTTAAATGAATAAACATCTGATTTCTCTCCCTATAATAGGTTCGGTTAGCTGTGGTTGAAACAGTCAGAAGTATGTTTTATATACCATGTGTTATTGTTACTCTTGACACCTAAGGGTGATTGGTGTTCGGTAACTCGTACTCTTATAGTATTGTTTGCTTACATTGTTAGAGCATCATAGTGATTGAATCATCATAGTGATGGTATTGTAAATTGTATTTTGTATGTTTACAGTCTTTTTTTATTGACTATTTTTATTGCGGCCAGAACCAAAGCTAAAGGGGAGAAACCAGACTGAACTTATTGTTTTCTGAGATTCTGCTGTCCCGTACATAAAAAGTGTGTCAATTGTAACAGGTTTTTTAACACTGGTGATAAAATGAATCATAGATATCCGTCATCAAATGAAATTTGAAAGCCGTTGTCACTTTGTTTGATGTAGTTCCTTGCACTGGGTTTATAGTTATCTGTGGCCGTAGATGTTATTTGTAGTTAAATTCAACTACTTCTAATGTTTTGGGTATTGAGGAATGTATGTACTTTACAGGTCTCTGGTTTTATACTTCGTTTTAAACATTGGTCGAAATGCCATCTTTTAATTTTTTTTTATATATGTCAGTTTTTGTCCATTTTGATGTTGTACTGTTTTATTTTACCTCTGATGTTTTCTGTATTGTTATGGCACTGAACTAATATATAAATACAGAAAATATGTTTTTGTTGTTACCTGTCCTCTCAGACTACACCGCATCCAATGAAGGGAATTGTAGTATTATTTACCCCCACCACCAGCCAAAGACCACATTTGAGACACACAGTTACACCACCAGAGGGAAGCACAGTACAATATTAATGTTCCTACACAACACTTATTGTATATTTATTGAAGAAAGCCAAGCAGAAACTGCTGCCTACAAGGACAAGAGTGGTGGAGACCTGTTGAGAATGTATAGTTAAGCAATAAGGCACGAGGATGTGTGGTATATGGTCTGCGTTGCGTCGTGCCTAAGAACAGCCCTTAGCCGTGGTATTTAAAAAATAAATAATAATTGAACCTTTGTTTTACTAGGCAAGTCATTTAAGAATAAATTCTTATTTACATTGACGGCCTACACCGACCAAACCCAGACTACGCTGGGCCAATTTGCACCGCCCTATGGGACTCCCAATCACGGCTGGTTGGGATACAGCCTGGATTCGAACCAGGGTGTCTGTAGTGACACCTCTAGCACTGAGATGCAGTGCCTTAGACTGCTGCGCCATTCAGGAGCCACAAAATTGGCCATATACCACAAACCCCCGAGGTGCCTTATTGCAATTATAAACTGGTTACCAAAGTAATTAGAGCAGTAAAAATAACTGTTTTGTCATACCCGTGATATACGGTCTGATATAACACGGCTGTCAACCCATCAACGTTCAGGGCTCAATCCACCCAATTTATAATAAAAGATATCTCTTCACGAGTTGAGAAGTGCTAACCTTACATACCGTAAATTCCGGACTATAAGCCGCAACTTTTTTCCCAGGCTTTGAACCTCGCGGCTTAAACAATGCGCGGCTAATATATGGATTTTTCCCGCTTTCAAATATATATATTTTTTTTTTAAACATTCTGTGACGTGGTCAGTTTTTTGGCGGCATGAAGCTTTCATTAGACCAATGAAATTGCCGAAACGGGTTAAGGTCAAACAACTTTTTTGTTTACTGTTTAGATTAAATCGAGCGCTCTCAAACTTCCCATCATTTTGATTACGGTAGTCATTTTGTCGCCCTCATCATGGCAAAGACACGGAGAAATGCATATGATGCAGCTTTCAAGTTGAAGGCGATTGATCTGGCTGTTGGAAAAGGAAATAGAGCTGCTGCACGGGAGCTTGGTCTTAATGAGTCGATGATAAGAAGTTGGAAACAGCAGCGTGAGGAATTGACTCAGTGCAAAAAGACAACTAAAGCTTACTGCTAATTTTGTATTTTTTGTTACAAGCCGTGTTTCGTTAAAGCCTATTTATTTTTGTTACAAGCCGTGTTTCGTTAAAGCCTATTTATTGTTGTTACAAGTTGTGTTTCGTTAAAGCCTGTGTAAAGTTCATTTGTTTCAATGTACCGGTAGGCACCTGCGGCTTATAGACATGTGCGGCTTATTTATGTTCAAAATAATATATATTTTTTGTATTCAGGTGCGCTTAATAGTCCGGAAATTACGGTACTTGAGGTCAGCTTTTGTTTCTGTTATCGTTTTCCTCAACCCCAGTTTTTTACATAATAGGCTACAGGATTCTGTACATGGCTGACCTTGCCTGTGTATCGTAGGGTTAAAATCCAGCCAGTATTCACACAATCCATGAGAGAGAGTTATGGAGTCAGCCAATGTAATGGTAGCCTTTCTCTTCTATTCTCCTCCCTGTTCTCCCCTTTTATTCCTCAGACTCTGTGGCAGGAAGACAGGTTCTCAGCAAGGGGTCATAATACCACACTGTCGTCTGACTGGCTGTAAATGAGCTGTGTGTGTTTTGATCTCAGATGCACAGGTGTCAGAGGAGAGGCACTGGGCTGTGGAGGAAAAGGCCCTTCCCAACATAGTGCTAAAACTCTAACCTCACCAGTCATTAACCTGAGGAAGTCCATGGTGTCTGTTTTCATGGGATAGGAATATTGGGGAAATAACAGGCTTGTTAATATGTTAGGCCCATCTCATGAGATAATGTCCATATAAATACTTTAATTAACCTTAATCAATTCAGAGAAAATTAAACATAGCCTGCAGAATGCAAGATATTGATTAACATGTAGACGACATACAGTGCACATTATCCACCTAATGTATGCATCAGATTTGATTTGAATGTCCCGCCCTGCCACGCGTCGAGCCTCCGCCCTCGCGAGGCATGGAAGCAAACACACACACACCGAGCTCGCTCTTCCCATTCCGTTCGATCAGTATTGTCTGTGCGACCAAGAGCTGACAACCAGCAAGTGTTCTCTTCGATATTTCAATACATTTAAATATATATTTGACGAAGAGTAAACTAATGTAATCTTGCGTCGGAGCGCTATCATTCTGCCATTTACAAAGAGTAAAGGATAGTTTTTAAACCAGATTAATTATCGCTATGTAGATGTCTCGGTTGGAGTACTAGGAACGGGAGGACGCTGAACTGTGATCCAAGATGAGTGGGACCAACGCGGCGTCTGGAGCGGCGCCCTGCCGCTTCGCTCACTACTTTGTTATATGCGGAATAGACACCGAAACTGGGCTGGAACCGGACGAATTAGCCGGTAAGAATACTTACTTATTTAAATGAACCTTTTCCCTATGAGGTAACTATACAAAAACAACGGTTTTTTCTTAAAACGGACTATTTCATTTTAAACTAATACACATGCATCTCAGTGACATTATCAGTGCGTATAATTTATTTGGAACAAAGTTTACAGTCTCTGAAGGTCATAAATGATGTGCTGTGTTTAAAAACAACATCATTAGGACAATGGCTACAGTTGCAGCCTGACATCACGTTGTTTACATTATTGTAGTCTCTGGTAAACTAAGTTAAAGGTATTGGGCACATCCCTTCACTTGTTTGTCAGACCTGTCCTGGCTGATTGTGTGGACTAAAGAGAGAGTGAGAAAGCAATGGCTATTATGTCATTATTTCAATGATAAAACGCCAACACTTCTTATGAGGCTGGTGTTTCAGTGCAGAACAGTGGAGGCTTTTATGATGTTTTCGTTTACAAAGGCTGCTGCTAAGGATAATCATTGTTATTTTAATAATACAATAGTTAACACCCCATTAACCCCTCAGTCAAGAAGAGCTGAAATTCTATATCTGCACATATTCAAGGTTCAATCAGCGTTGGACTCGGGCCCTTTCTCTGTTTGGTGAGGCTGTGTGTTTGTTCAGTGCAATAGCAAGCTCTAAGTACTCTCTGTTAACCATGCAGGTCCAGTATTGATTTCAGGGTCACCCCTTCAGTTTTGCATCAGTGACTGAGCAAAGTGCACAGCCCCCTAAGCACAAAGTAGAGGCCCTCCATCGATCCCCAGCCAACCCCCACTGGGCTGCGTTCAGGGGCCAACTGGGCTGCGTTCAGAGTCACTGGAACACTGCCAAATTGCAGTGCTCTGGTGTTGCAGCATGTTTTTAATTTGCTTGCAGCCTGTTCATATTGAATTACCTGGCAGATTCAGACTCTTATTCTCCCGTTGAATTAAAACCTTTCCTCTGTGACATAATACTTCTATAGGAAAGGGAGCTTTCTTTGACATTGAGAGCTTTGCCCATGTGGTTCTGTTGGATGAGTAGAAAATGTTCTTGTGTGGTCGCGTCATACTGTCGCTGCGTATGATATCACGTCTCCGTGGCTGAGCCTATATAACTACAAGTTGAGAATTGCTTAACGGTCTGTGTGTGTGTTCATGGAGCAGCTTTACCTGAAGTGAGTGAGCTGGGATTGCTTCTGATTTGAATCCTTTGTCCACGGGAACAGCTTTACTAGTACTTTCCAAGCACAAGACTCTAGAATGGGAGGATTCAGGATTTGGTTGCATGTTTAATCAGACACATTTAGCCTCTATGGGGGCAGGATGTTAGGACAATCACTGAGTGCTGTGTGGGTGTTATTATGTGGCTAATCTCTTGGTTCTGTGAGGATTAGTTTATGACACTGTGGGATGTTCCTGTCTCGTCTCTATAAATGTGTGTGTGTGTGATTAAGTTCATGTTTCTGTTTCTCTTTATCTGCTTGTGGTTAGGTCTGCATCGGAACCATTTGTTGCCAGTGTGTGTGTTGCTCTCAGGCTGTGGCGCGTCGTTGATCCTCAGATGTGACACAGCTGAGCATCCACCACACTGAGCCCATATGCCTCCCTGTCTGCTGCCCTCGCACTGATCACCCCAACTCTCTGAGCATCTGCCCGTGCGTCTGTGTGAAACTGGGGCACAAGTTATCAGTCGGAGGAGTTGAGCCATGTTAGGAAAGGAGAGGAAAGGACAGGGTGAGAGAAAGAGATGGCGTGTTGGAGTGATTGGGTAGAAGAGTGGACAGAGTGATGATGCCGGTGTTGCTGTTGATTAGATCATTCAGAGACTGTATCTCTGGTTTGATGATTAAACAAAGCTTTGCGGGACGGAGTTTTAGTTGCTTTAGGCGATTTGCCAAATCTGTCTCCAGACATTAGTTGAGACGCCACCACCTGTCAAAACTCTACTGTTCTTAATCCTACATACTACGACTCAGCGAAGTCTCTCAGAAAGTACTACGGTATACCTGTACTTGGGCATTGTGGTCCATTATGTCTATGGGTGTCTGTGATTAGGTTGTGTGTTTTTTTTGGAGTATGGTAGTCTCCTACAACATTTTCTCCATTGATCTTCTAGTAGTTGATTGTGGGCTGTTGTGGCGGTCCGTTAACGTAGCATTGTTTATCCACAGACACGGTGGGAAAAGGTCTAGTAGAATCCATTACAGGAGCCATTGCTTGGTAGACCATTATCTCCCCCCCCCCCCTCCCTCGCCTCTTTTCCCCTCCTCAGCATCCCAATCTCTCCCCAGGGCTTTGTCATCTGCCCCAGTGAACAACTGAACAGCCACACTGACATTCATTTGCAATTCAGATCAGGCTGCTCGGTCGCCCATCACTCTCCTCCCCCACGACACTCCTCAGATTGCCGTGATGGATATCATTGACATCGACATGTCGCCACTCGCTATGGGCTTCTTCTATATTATCTGTCGCTATAACAGTCCACGCCTGGCGTGTATCCTGTTTTACAGTGGCTGGTTTGGTCTGGGCTGGTTTCAGTCTGATCCCCATTAGGCTCAGGCTTGGCCTTGCTTATTTTGGGCTGTGAATGTGGCTGTGATTCCCCTCCTTCCATCCCCCTCCCATTCCCTTTGTGTGGCAATAGGCCTGTTTCCCCAGGCCCATTGTTCTAGGCACCAGGGCCAGACTTCCTCTGGATTTGACTGCATGCGTGGCTGCTGGGGGGGGGTAACTTTCCCAGTGGATGCCATCTATCTCCTTAGGTGTGTGTGTTCAGTATTTGTTCATTCAGTGAGCATGGTAGTACCACACTTTTTGTTGGCTTTGACCTCAATGCTTGTTCTTCAGAGATGAAACATTTCCAAAGTAGAGGAGAGTTGAAGTGGGTGGCTTCCTGTGGCTCAGTTGGTAGAGCATGGTGTTTGCAATGGTGTTTGCAATGCCAGGGTTGTGGGTTCGATTCCCACGGGGGGCCAGTACGGAAAAAAAAAAAAAAAATGTATGAAATTAATTGAAATGTATGCATTCACTACTGTAAGTCGCTCTGGATAAGAGTGTCTGCTAAATGACTAAAATGTAAATGTAAATGTGTCACTCCTATTAAAGAGATAGTTTGGGATTTTGGCTATGAAGCCCTTTATCTACTATCCCATAGTCAGATGAACTCATGGATACCATTGTTGTGTCTCTGAGTCCAGTATGAAGGAAGTTAAGAGGTAGTTTTGCGAGCCAATGATAACTAGCATTAGCACAATGACTGGAAGTCTATGGGAACAGCTAGCATGTTAAAGTACATCTGACTCTTGGGGGGTAGATAAAAGGCTCCATTGCAAAATCCCAAAGTATCGCTTTAATGGTGGCACTATAATAGAAGTCTCACTCACTGACTTATCAGACTCTTGAAGTGGTTTATATATATCCTTGCTGGTGACTAGACTGACAGAAATAGTTCCACTCTAACAGAGGCCCGCCACCAATGTGTTGTTCGTTCCCTGTATTCGAGGACCAGGTGCATTGTGGTCCGGGGGGGAGCTGAAAAGTGAGAAGGGGTGTGTGCTATCCCGGGTGGCGGGGTTGGCACCAGCTGTAGTAGGGTAGCTGTTTGCTCCCTCTCTTCACCCCTTCCTCACCGCACAACCCTCACTCGAACGCCCCACTGATGGGAAAGGCATCCAGGAAAGCATCCATAAATATGAAATTCGGTAGTCTTACCGACAAACATCACACAAACACACTTAAGATGCAGCCTGTACCAGTAAACAACAGATTAACAGCAGATGTTCAGGTTCAGCTTTCAGTAAGCAATCCTTCAATGATGCTATGTACTCCGCCAGGTGAGAATTTTCATTTGTAGTCGATCCTGTCTCTTTGGAAGGGGTGAGGAAAGGGGAGAGTCTCTCCATCGGCTCCAGTAGTCCCTGACCACCTCTTTCTTACCCCTCTTTTATCCCTGTCCATTCATCCTTCCTCCCGGTCTCCCTCTTTCATACCTCAGACTCACACCTGTCTGTCATCCTAATTTTCACACACTAACCTCTCTCCCAGTCACACTCAATCGCACATAGACAAGTGTCTTCCCACTTGTATTCACTGCTTGTTATCCTGTCATTACCTATAGGATCATGTATGCCATATTTGACACTGATGGATTAAGATGATGGCAGGTAGCTTAGTGGTTAGAGCGTTGGGCCAGTAACCGAAAGGTTGCTGGATCGAATCTTTGAGCTGACAAGGTAAAAATCTGTTGTTCTACCCCTGAACAAGGCAGTTAACCCACTGTTCCCCGGTAGGCCGTCATTGTAAATAAGAATTTGTTCTTAACTGACTTGCCTAGTTAAATAAAGGTTCAAAAAAAGAAGAATAAAAAGGTGAAAAGTGAAATCTTACAAGTAATTCAACCCCATTCATAATCTGTATTGCCTAATACATGCACATATTTACTAGTGTCTGTCTCTAGAACTCTGTACGTGTCCCTGGAGAGCAGGGGTGTACAAGTGTACTAGTGTTTCTGGTGTAATGACCTACATGTTGATAACTGAATGTAGGCCTGTAGGGACTAGCTAAACTGGGCTGAGGTGGGACAGGAGGTGTCAGCAATCCCAGTGAAGGAGCCTCACAAAGGGATTTGATGGGCTTTACTGCTGGCCTTGGCCATCTGTCCTCCAGGAGCCAGTCTGGAAGTCAACACAATGCAGCCCTTGGATAATGCTAATACAACACTGACATATGCTAATGATGACACAGGCCAGTGCTGACGCATGCCCTTGTTGACATATGCTAATGACCATGTAGGAATCTGATAACATAAACCCATAGGCTAACACTTATGCTAATTCATATTAATACATTTACATTTTACATTTACGTCATTTAGCAGACGCTCTTATCCAGAGCGACTTACAAATCGGTGCATTCACCTTATGATATCCAGTGGAACAACCACTTTACAATAGTACATCTATATCTTTTGGGGGGGGGGGTTAGAAGGATTACTTAATCCTATCCCAGGTATTCCTTAAAGAGGTGGGGTTTCAGGTGTCTCCGGAAGGTGGTGATTGACTCCGCTGTCCTGGCGTCGTGAGGGAGCTTGTTCCAGCATTGGGGTGCCAGAGCAGCGAACAGTTTTGACTGGGCTGAGCGGGAACTGTGCTTCCGCAGAGGTAGGGAGGCAAGCAGGCCAGAGGTGGATGAACGCAGTGCCCTTCTTTGGGTGTAGGGACTGATCAGAGCCTGAAGGTACGGAGGTGCCGTTCCCCTCACAGCTCCGTAGGCAAGCACCATGGTCTTGTAGCAGATGCGAGCTTCAAATGGAAGCCAGTGGAGTGTTCGGAGGAGCGGGGTGACGTGAGAGAACTTGGGAAGGTTGAACACCAGACGGGCTGCGGCGTTCTGGATGAGTTGTAGGGGTTTAATGGCACAGGCAGGGAGCCCCGCCAATAGGTCAACATTGTGGCTAACACCTTCAGTTCTCTGGTCATGTGACCAAGGAGGTTTCTCTAGACAAAGGAGAGAGGAAGCTAAATGTCCTCCATAGCTGAGGACACTTTTAATGGTCACACAGTGAATTATTTCTTCTTCCCACTCTCTCTCGTATGAGTTTTTCTTTCTCTCGCTCTCTCTTTTTCTCTCTCTCTCTCTCCTCTCTCCTCTCTTCTCTCTCTCTCCCCCCGATGTGTAGTGATTTCCTCCATCTCTCTATGCCATCGTCTCCTGTGTGTTGTAGTGTAATCTGTAGTCAGGCCAGTTAGCTAGGCAGTAGGCAGAGCTGTCTATCTGTAGGCTGTGTTAAGCCTGTTAGTTTAATCCATTCAGACAGCTCCTCCAGGCTACACTGAGCAGTGCTCCACGCTTTAACGCTAATAACATTTATGCCAAAAAGCAGTGACAATGTCCAGACGCTGAAGTCGACGCGGACTGGAATTCAATGGGGGAAAAACAATTTGTTTGTTTGGTATAACGTAGGCTACTCTGTCCTTACAGCATAGTCTAGCAAGAAGCTCATTAGATCCATGTCAGGGATACTGTTACCATCATTACCCCCATCGATCACTGTCGACCTGTCAAGTGTTTTAAGTTAAAGATCAGAGGTTAGAAGTTGTAACTGACCCACCTGATCTTGATGGATACCCAGCCTCAGGGAGGAGTGGGCGATAGGTGGGGCTGCTGTTGCTGGGAGCCTGTTGCCACGGTAGCACCGTCGGTCCCCCAAACCCCCCTCCAAACACACAAATACCCCCCGACCAGTCTCAAAACGAGCAGTTGATCACTGAAGACTGTGCGCCCCATTTCACACACCACTCCCTGTTTGACCCTTGACCCGGTCTCCCATATGCTCCCTCTCTCCCTGGGCTCAGCAACAGCAGACGTGGGAGAATGGGGTGTAGTGGGTGAGGGACGAAGAAATGAAAGGAAAATGATACTTGCATTCAACCAAAATGTCTTCAATCAATCAATAAAATGTATTTATAAAGCCCTTTTTATATCAGCCGACGTCACAAAGTGCTGTACAGAAACCCAGCCTAACTGGGACGGGGAGTTGTTGTTTTGGTAAGGCCAGCCAGAGGCTTAACGTTATTTATACTGGTGGCCTAGGAGCCTTGTTTAGATAGTGGTGTTCAGTGTTAGTAGGCTATTGATGAAATCACATTTCTGTGGCTATAAGCTTCTAGCAGATTCTCTTACAGCTTTTGTAGATTGATTGTTCTGAAGTGACGTTGACTGTGTTGCCGCTTTTCTGTCGCGTATTCTTCCACTTTGTCTTTTTCTTTTCTACTAAAATGACTCACAGTCCACAATGGGTACTAGGTAAAAATATTAATGGTGATCGGGAGGTAATGTGTGTTTTGTCCTCGGTTATTTTTGAAGTGCCACCTTTTGTCAGTTACGGACCATGTTTACTGTTTAATACCTCTGAGGTTTGTGGTGTTCCATATAACGCAGCTCTTTGTATGAACGGGCTCATCCTGTGGTAAAAAAAAACGTTGTTACATCTCTGGAAGTCAAACAACATACAGTACCAGTCAAAAGCTTGGACACACTTACTCATTTTTCTTTATTATTACTATTTTCTACATTGTAGAATAATAGTAAAGTCATCAAAACTATTAAATAACAGATATGGAATCATGTAGTAACCAAAAAAGTGTTAAACAAATCAAAATATATTTTATATTCTTCAAAGTAGCCACCCTTCGCCTTGATGACAGCTTTGCACACTCTTGGTATTATCTCAACCAGATTTATGAGGTAGTCACCTGGAATGCATTTCAATTAACAGGTGTGCCTTGTTAAAAGTTACTTTGTGGAATATATTTCCTTCTTATTGCGTTTGAGCCAATCAGCTGTATTTTGCCAAGGTAGGGGTGGTATACAGAGGTAACACTGGGTCTTCCTTTACTGTGACGGTCCTCAAGAGAGCCAGTTTCATCATAGCGCTTGATGGTTTGTGCGACTGCACTTGAATAAACTTTCAAAGTTATTGACATTTTCCAGATTGACTTACCTTCATGTCTTAAAGTATTGATGGCTGTCATTTCTCTTTGCTTATTTAAGCTGTTCTTGCCATAATATGGTCTTTTACCAAATAGGGCTATCTTCTGTATACCACCCCTACCTTGGCAAAACACAGCTGATTGGCTCAAACGCAATAAGAAGGAAATATATTCCACAAAGTAACTTTTAACAAGGCACACCTGTTAATTGAAATGCATTCCAGGTGACTACCTCATGAATCTGGTTGAGATAATACCAAGAGTGTGCAAAGCTGTCATCAAGGCAAATGGTGTCTATTTGAAGAAATATAAAATATATTTTGATTTTTTTAACACTTTTTTGGTTCTACAATGTAGAAAATAGTAAAAATAAAGAAAAACCCTTGAATGAGTAGATATGTCCAAACTTTTGACTGGTACTGTATGTTTGTGAGGCGGCCAGCATATGGAAATGTCACTATCGGACATTTCACTCTCTCTTTTTCCATCAGTTATTATTATGCAGCTATCTGTGTGGAAACAGTACTGGCAGAGAAGCCTATTGACTAGGAACCAATTATCTTCCATAATAGAAGTGAGAGCCACAGGAATGTGCTGACAATCACTGTAACCAAATATTGTAGCTTTATACTTTGAGGTGAAGAGAGAAGAGACTAGTGGAATAACTATACATCATTAAGGTAGCCTCAATAATCCTCATTCGACATTCAAATGACTGGAGTGTTGTGTGATACTCTTTTCTTGTTGGACAAACCATGGATGTTCTTAAAAGCTGCTATGGCTGTGATCTTTCTAGGAATATGTCCCCTTTGGAAGAGATTGAAGCTGGACTTGAATAGACACTGTAGAGTGCCATTGTTATATTGTCAATTTCAAGAGTACTTGAAGACTTCCTGTGGTTTTCTACAATGAGTCAGTCTGTACACTCTGCTCAACTATGAGAATCCAAATGTATATTACATACAAGTCAACGTCAGTTAAGCCACAATATATGACAATCAGTGGTAGTCTATCCTAGCCTGACTCCTCATGCTAAATTCTTTGTCTGTTCTGTCGTTCGCGACAGACTTTAGTCTGAATTTAAAGTTGTTTGGGTGACATGGTTTGTGGTGAAAGCAAAGTGGTCAACGATTGGATCGTCTATAACCAATCAAAGTATCAAATCCAATTATGTACTTTGAATGCGCCGCTTCGCCCCGTGTGTTCTGGCTCTGGCCCAACCCATTGGTTTCTGGGACCAATCAGATGGCCCGAATGTGTTCGTATTCGGTGAAGGGTTGGGGGGTATGGTAATATCCAAAAACAAACGTCAGTGAGCGTGGCATAGCGTTTGAACGGAGAAAGGAGTCTGGGTAGCCAGACAAAGCCTACCCGGTACATGTAGGCTCCCGAGTGGCGCAGCGGTCTAAGGCACTGCATCGTAGTGCTAGCGGCGTCACTACGGTCCCTGGTTCGATCCCGGGCTATATCACAGCTGGCCGTGATCGGGAGTACCATAGCGTAAATAGATATGCCATAGGGAAAGGTGAATAGATATGCCAATGGGAGAAAGAATGAGAGGGTTACAGATGGTGAGGGGAGGTGGGGACTCAGGAAGACAGGCAAGAGAAAGTTATCTTTTGGGAGAATCAAATGAGGAAGAACAGGGAAGAGGGGGAGAGAGAATTTATGAAGGGCAAGAGAGGGATAGAAATGTAGAAGAAGAAAGATGCTTCTGGATGAAAGCGAGGGGAAAGTCCCTCTCAGATGAATAGCTGTGTGTGATTAAATGCACGCTGGTTCATTTCCATCAATCACAGGATGATAATAATACTACACCGCCCGCGTCCCTAGCAACACGGGTCACACCGTCAGCAGAACAGCACCCGGCCTCCTCCTCATAATAACGTTGCGCTGTTATATCAGGGGCGCCGGCTGTAAATCTCCTTATGTAACTAACACCCGATAGCCATCACCACGGCAGCCATCCAGGGCCGTCTCCCGTGATAGATTACAGCCCAAGGTAGTGGTAGGCAACGGGCGCTGGTGGTGCCTCGCGACAGGGCCATCGCCACGGCGAGCTGGCGTCCAGTGTAAGGCCATGCTACTGGACAGTCAGGGATTATTCATGTTGCGTAAGTTAGACCATTTAAGAGCTGAAATGTATTTCTTACATAATTTCTGTGTGCCAGCCAGACAAGTTGATGAATGAGAAGAGAAGCATGTTTTTATAGAGAATGCTAGAGGTGTGTTATGATCACAGACATGTAATATATTTGTGCTTAGTGTGGCAGATGTGGTTTTGGAGCCCTTTTCTCATCTGTGAATCTGTCCAACAAGCATTTTTATGTAATGTGTTAAAACGGAAAATGCTATTGCAATCTCTTTGCAATAAGGAATTGAGACCAAAAGCTCAATATAGGTTTCAAGTGTTTAGTACCAAGGATACAGTCAGCTGAGTGCATACATTTAGAAAGTTCACAACACATTTTATAATCTTCCATCCTTTTGGTCACCCCCCCCTCTTGTAGATGTCACCTCCCCAACTATACATTTTATGACCCCAATGAGTTTCCCTCCTTTACCTTGTGGAACATCCATGGTCCTCTCTTTTTTTAGCCAGATGTCAGAATCCCACCCCGTCCATCTTCTGTTCCCGGGCCTGACCCTTCTCTCTGATCCTAGGCAATTTCCTCTTATCTGATTAGGTCAACATTTCTAAATTAGCATACACACAGTTTCATGGCCTGAACTCCATTCATACTCACAGTAATCATTCACTAAACTACAGTTTAACTTGAAAAATGTTACATTTTATTAGAATCCGTCAAATGTCAACATGTCTGAATCTCTATTTTAATATCGGTTTCAATGTACTTAGTTAGGTGATGGATGTTCAGATACATCTGAGAGAATTTGTGAATATATTTGAAGAGCTCCAGTGTAGGCAACAGTAAAGTTGATTCAACGACTTGATAGAGGCTAAAGCAGTGTCACATTGGCTGTCCAGTCCAGAAGTCCAGTCGGAAAACGACAACGCCAACAACCTCCAAGGAACAAGCAGGCCCTCGGAACATTCCAGAACATCTAGTCACCATGACAACCCCAGAATATGAATCTAATTGGTTCACAGTATGGTCTGCTAGGGATTAATTGGAAGGCATTCTCTGTTGTGGCTGCTGGGAAGCGATCTTTCAACATGATGTGTGCCTTCGACAGAGTGTGGGTGTGTTTATGTCTGTCTGCTGATGCTTAGCTGGCCGGTCATGTCGACTTTGTTCTTTGACCGAGCTCCAACTCATCATGTGCCCTGTGATAAACCTGCTAGGTAAACAATGTGATCGCAATCAGATAGGACACATTGATCTCTCCCTGTTTCTCTTTCCCTCTCTCTGTCTCGCTCTCTCTATGTCTTGCACAGGACATGGACACGCGCGCGCACACACACAGTCCCCAGGCTGTCCCTACAAGTCTCATGTCGACAGCCTCTGCTGCTCTCTCTAAGGGCGTGATAGAAGAATTATATGTTTAAAGATAAATTATTAAATAATTCTACCCTGAAACCTAACTATTAGTGATATAGTTTATGTAGCATGTAGAATGAGTAATTCAATTGTTAAACATAAAGGTCTAACTAGGTTGGACTAGGATAAGAGAGGAATCTGAGAGTGTGTTTAAGAAAACACCGAGAACCATTAACCTATGTTTGACCCGACCTAGCTAGAACTCTGAGCGTTTATGATATGAGAGGGAGTACCCCTCAAGGTTTCCCTAATCTGGGGGGAAGGGAACTGTCGGCTGGGTAGTGATATACAGTGTTGAGAACTCTGGAGGAGAGAACTCTCCTAAAAGTTTGTGTGTATGTGTGTGCGTAAAGAAGGAGCCTGGTATAAAAGAGAGGTCTTTGTATATGAACTGGAGAGTGCCATCGTGAATAAAAATTTTAGACTATTGTAAACTGGGAATTCTGTCTGTTTTATTTAAACCAGAACTTTACGAACTCTGAGTTGCAGACTGAGTAGATTAATTGAAGTTTATGAACATTGATAACAAAATGTAATATCAGGGCGCCTGAGTGGCCTACAGATACACCGCCATGATAAAGACATGTAATAAGTAGCGCCGGGGGCGGTGTCACGGCATTCATAAAGCCTGAAAGACTGGGTAATCATTGGGTAGGACTGTCTCTTCTCCGTCACGCGCTGATGATTCATGCAGAGCGGCGATTATGGAAAAGGATGGAGCGGAGAGGGACAATGGGCTGGCAATGCAGGACTAGCGCTAACAGAGAACCCTGTCTGTTCTAGCCATTCTGTTTCTATGTAAAACATACATTATACCCCTGCTGTCTGCTCCATGGAAATGTAATTAATGATCTGCTGACAGTAGGGATGTGGTGGATTGTCCTTGTGTAGGCTACCTGTACAATGAAGTGGCAAGCACTAAGCATTCCACATTTGTGAGTGTCTATAATGAATGAAATACAATCAAATGGTCTCTTTTATTGGTGTCTGTATTGTCTGATGATGAGGATAAATAGTAGGACTCTCGGTGTTTAGTGAAAAGGCTCAGACGGATGTTCTGTTCAGTGTGTCAGATTAGGACTGCACCACTGTTTACATAAACTGAATATCTCAGAGAGAGAAAGAGATGGATGGGAGGGAGGGAGAGAGAGATGGGAGGGAGGGAGAGAGAGATGGGAGGGAGGGAGGGAGAGAGAGAGGGGGGAGGGAGAGAGATGGGAGAGGGAGAGAGATGGGGGAGAGAGAGAGAGAGGGAGGGAGAGGATGGGAGGGAGATGGGAGAGAGAGAGGGAGGGAGATGGGAGGGAGGGGGGGGAGAGGGATGGGAGATGGGAGAGATGAGAGGGATGGGAGATGGGAGAGATGGGAGGGAGGGAGAGAGATGGGAGGGAGAGAGAGATGGGAGGGAGGGAGAGAGAGATGGGAGGGAGGGAGAGAGAGATGGGAGGGAGGGAGAGAGAGATGGGAGGGAGGGAGAGAGATGGGGAGAGAGAGAGAGAGAGGGATGGGAGAGGGATGGGAGGGAGATGGGAGAGAGAGAGGGAGGGAGGGGGGGGAGAGGGATGGAGAGATGGGAGGGAGAGAGAGATGGGAGGGAGGGAGAGAGAGATGGGAGGGAGATGGAGGGAGAGA